>NC_142827.1:11427500-11727500 GCF_057945365.1 Rhopilema esculentum
ACGATTTCAAAAAAGTTTGAAAAGGTACGCACTAAAAAAAATGAGGGGCCTTCCCCCCTCCCTGCTTTGGAGGCCCTTTATCTCGTAAAAATGTGAACATTTAATTATTTGGTGAAGTCAATCAATTAAAAGTACTCAATCAAAACCAGTCGATAAATGCAGTCTCTTTCTTACAAAAATGTTAAAATTTTATTTCCTGTTATTGATTGGACACATATAGATAGTTGCAGCTGGTCCTTGCGAGCATGGAAGACAAGAAATGGAAAACAAACTGGGCGAAATGCTGTTTATGTCAGAAAGACAATAAAGAAGACTTGAAATCACCTGCTTCAAATCCGGCCACAAGGGAAAAGGATGGCTACCATAATATTGCGACCAATGTGCCTTTGTTTTTGGCAATTAATAGCTTGCCGATCGCATTAGATCCTGAAAGACTTGACGAAGGCAATGGTATTGAAGAAACCTTACGACATAACAATGCAATGTATCACCAGTCGTGTAGGTCCTTATTTAGCAACACTAAGTTCGAAAGGGCAAGGAGTGTCGGCGAATCGTCTGGCTTGGTTGGCGAAGGAAGATCGAAGAAACAAAGAAAAAGTGTTTCCAAAGACGTATGCTTTTTGTGTGACGAAGAGGAAAAGGAAGGTGCTCTTAGAAAGTTGAATGAAAGATTAAACCAATGTAGTAGAATACTAAGCGATGGAAAGCTTCTTGCGCTTCTTAGTGCAGGTGATGCTGTTGCTCAGGATCTAATGTACCACCCAAAATGCCTTGGGTCTTTATATAATAGGGTACGATCCCACCTTGCTACACAAAACGATCATTTGAACCATGATGAGGATTCAGAAAATCAAAGTTTAGCGGTTGCCTTTTCTGAGCTTGTCACATACATAATCGAATCATGTAATTCTGGGGAAGGCCCTCACACATTTCGCCTTGCTGATTTGGTCTTACTCTACAAGCAACGTGTCGAACAACAAATAGGGGTGGATAAGTCATCAGTGAACTCAACGAGATTGAAAGAACAGTTGTTACTGCACTTACCGGAGCTAGAGGCCTATCACAAGGGTTGAGATGTGTTGTTAGCTTTTCACGGAGATATAGCTACTTTTATGGAGCAGGCAAATAAAACATGTGATGCTGTTCACCTTGCAAAATCCGCTTCCATATTACGCAAAGATATGCTATCGCACAAATGGAACTTTGAAAAAACGATTGGGAGTGAACCAATTGAAGAATCTGTTCCTCGTTCTCTTCTAGAATTTGTCTGTATGATTGAGCATGGAGCCGATATTAAGTCGCAGCTACACAATGGAGCATCGAAGTCAGATCTGGCCTTAGCACAACTTTTACAGTTTAACTGCTTTGGGAAGTACAAAGCAGGGGCCAAATCCCACCGGCATTCAAAATCTCGTGAAACCCCATTTGCTGTTTACCTTTGACTGTCCGTTTTTGCAAAAACTAGAAAAAGACATATAATAGACATGCTGTATGAAAATGGACTGAGCATATCATATGACCGAGTGTTAGAAATATCATCTCAACTCGGAGAAGCTGTTGTCAATAAATATGTTGAAGAGGGGATAGTTTGCCCACCGGAACTTAAGAAGGGTATTTTTACTGTTTCAGCTATGGATAACTTCGATCATAATCCTACTTCCACGACTGCTCAGTCTTCATTTCATGGTACAAGTATTTCGGTATTCCAACACCCCGGCAAAAATAACGTTTGGGAGACTCGTAAGCCACTTGAAGTAGGAGAAGGGAAAACCAAGAAAGTTCCACAGCTGCCAGAATCATATATTAACATTAAACCTGCCTTTCTAAAGGAAGATCCAAAACCGCCGGTCTGTACCAGCTTTTTAATGCCCAATGTTGAATCAATTACCACACAAGAATTTGTCTGGTTAGAAAAAGTCAATGTTACAGAAGAAGTAGATAACGCCGTTAAAGTTACATGGTCTGCACATCATGGCTCACAGAAAAGAGCAAATCCGTTTAAAGTTGCAATTTCTTCATTGCTTCCCCACCTTAGAGATGAGGCTCATTCTGTAGCCACAATAAAGCATGTCATGGATAAAATTCTGGATATTGTAACATACTAACCTAAAATTCTGGATATTGTAACATACTAACCTAAAATTCTGGATATTGTAACATACTAACCTAAAATTCTGGATATTTGTAGTTGTATATGCCAAAACCAGTGAAAATGTAAGTAGTATTATAAGATTAAGTTATTGGAAAATTGTTTGAGCAAAACTGCATGGAATTTGGCATTGTTTATAATTCGTCAAAGTAATAATACAGAATATTTACAGGATAAGGTTAAAGTTGTCTTAAAATTTTCATAAATTTTAAGGCAATTGAGCAATAAAACATGATGACGTCATTACAAAATATGTGATATCTGTTAATAAACTAATTTCAAATAATCAGAACAGTTTACAAATCAGCATTTATACATATATGGATTCAAATGTGATACACAATAAAGTGAAAGTAACTTTCATAACTTTATTATATTCGAAAATTCGATTAATTATATGCTGGCAGCCATGTTGAAAATGACGTCACCAGAAAATGGCGTTAAAATAAAAAAGTCATTTGGCTCATCGACTAGAAGTGTAGCAAATAGTGTGAACTTTGTTTGCACCAAAATTCATGCTTGTATCACAAAGTGAACGATTTGGCTAAATTTTGCCATTAGCTGCTCCACTAAGAACGGAATTGAGGAGTTATGTTGCGAAAAAAGAGTTATGTTACGTTGAAGAGTTATGGAGTTCAAAATATGAACTAAGTTTAATATACGAAAGTTATTATAGAGTTACGTTTGCGTTGTATATATTATTCTTTTGTAAATAGCCTTTTTGAGTTGAGAAAATTATTGGAGTCAAGTTTGGAATTGGGTTGTATTCAGTTATGTGTTATCTGCTAGGATTCCACGAACCAGGGTGAAGAAACACAAGTTTAAATATTAAAAACAACCCAGATTCAATTTCACAACAAATGGTACACAAACTGATCAATAATCATAAGAACAGGCAGGTAAGCAAAAAATGTGTGAATTTCTGGAAATGATGCAAATCTTGTCCACAAAAAAAATATCGATAAAACAATCGATATATTTGGTCGCCGTCAAGGAAGAGATTAGTTTTTTTAATGAAACTAATGAAAACTCTAAAGTTTTTAGCAACGTGTAAGGTTTTTAAAAGTGCTTATTGGTAGACATCATTCTAATGACGTTACATTTAATCATTTTTTGACTAATATCAGAAGCCCATATGTGTTAGAGTGTACTCCGGTAATATTTATGCATTAGTGCTTTTCTGGCCAAAAATTTAACCCCCCCTCTCCCGCTATCTGAACTCATCCTGTAAGCCTATGCCCTCGGGCACATGACTCGATTATGCTTGTATGCTTTTCCATATATTTACAGCTTTATCCACATATTCAAGTGTTACTATCTTATCCCTGTCCCTTACCCCTGTTTTAATAACGCATTTTGGATTTGATTGATTGCATCTTAGGAACTATAATTAGTAACTTATATCATTAATGACAACTTGTTAAATGAACACTACCCTACTTCGGCAACCCCCTGCATATGACTTCTGGTAAATATTTCAGATGTAAGGAGTGAAAAATTTTATTATAACTTTCCATTTCAAGTTTTCCCTATGACAAAACCTTTCCTCTAACATTCATCAGCAAATTAGACTTTTATTTATGGACATCAAGATGTTGTTGGAAGGGGGTGTGGCTGAATCAGGATTGAAGATGACCTCTTTTACCACCGTTCCTTAGTGTTACGATAAAAAATTAACACAAGATTCGTGTATAAGCGCGACATTTTTGCAAATAAGCCCCAAAACAATCTTCCTAAAAATATAAATATTCTCTAAACCAGAGTGCCCTTATCAACGCCACGGAAAAAAATATTTTAAAAACCTCAAAACCCGTGTACAAACAAAAATTATAGCTTAAAACCTTCTAAATGCATACGGTAAGCTGACAAAATATAAGTTACCTTCCTAAATTAAATAGATTTTCTAAAAATTTTGGTTTCGTCTGCCAGCTTCGGAATTTCCCATACTTTTTGCTCTTTTACCGCATGAGTGATTTTGACTCACTCGATAACTATGGGGTGCCAAATGGGCCAAAATTTTAAGACGGGATAGAATCTTATGAAGACAGAAAAGGTATCTGAAATTGTTGTATACAGCGTACTCTCGTAACCAATTTTTGAAAATTTTTCAGCGCCTCCACTACCAACTGCCCCTCCTTCAAATTTGCTCTGGATCCACCCCTGTCTGTAACGACGATTTAACGTATGATTTACTGCAAGCTGAAATGCACATAGCAAAAGTAGTACATGTTCTCTAATTTAGTTACAGACAGCAACTCTTTCAACTTGTGACAAGCAGATGGTTCTAATACTGACAAACACAAGTTCGAGTTGTTTTATGAATACTAAAATCCCAATTCATCAGCATTTTAAACTTTCAAAGAAAATGTTGTTTAGATCAAGATAGGAAAGCAACATTTCATAAAGGGTGATCCTTAAAAATTTTCCAGTAGCCAGTAAGATGTATGTGCAGCCCTATGTTTTTGTGTGCATTAGATAAGCCTCTGAAAAAATCTCGTGTGTGCATATGCCACACTCTGCAGACTGGTCTGGCACCAAGTTCTTCACCGTTTCCACATGGTTCATAGCTATATAAATGCCACAGAGGATCACGATGAACTCTTCGACTTTAGCTTGCAGTAAATCATACGTTAAATCGTCGTTACAGAAACGAAACCTTTTCAGGTCTTCAAACAAAAACGCACCAGATTGCATCGCACCCACGATCTCTGGCAACACCAACGCCATCTTTGGGTTTCGTTTGTGTAAAGGCCTCGTTTGCATGTTGCAGGCTAACAATTTGCGGACCATTCTGTGAACATGCCGATTGGAACAAAATTCAGTTTGAAAATCTCATCAGTATTGTTGTGCAAATATTCTGGTAAAGATACTAGGAATGTCATAAAGAAATGGATATATGCTACCTCGTGAAGAATTTTTGTTGTAAAGAGAGATATATCCAACTCTTGATGATATTTTAAAGTCTTCAAAAGACTCTATCCCGTCTTGAAATTTTGGCCCATTTGGCACCCCATACGATAACAATAGAGTTAGACATCTAGCGATTCGTCGCTTATATATCATTGCTCTCAGCATAGGGGAAAAATGTACTTGCCATGCGCGCGATGAATCACAGGGGTTACAGCAAATGTCAACCCTGCTCCCGCAACATTTCAGGACGAATACACCACATTGTTTTGAATGATTAAAGATTCGTCGATAGATCGACATATTCAAAACAAAGGCAGCACAAAACTTGCATGATTGTTCTAGCAACAAATGTAACTAGTTCTATTGCCATAACATAGATGACACTTTAAAAAATAGGCATTAAGTGTGTCTCGATTAAAATTTCCATTAAAACTGATGCAAATTTCAATCTGGAAATGCATTTGCATACAAGTATATATTTTCACACACCACAGAAGAATAAAATAAAATACATAATTTAGATGCAACAAGCAGAAAAGGGCGAAAAGACACCAACCTTTAGAAAGTTGAGGACATTTTGCAACCAGAGTTTGAAGAATCCAGGAAAATTTACACGTTTTCCCCATTAATGATAGGAAATGATACATCCAAAAGCTGTTTTGTTAGGCAATGAAAATCAGTTGAAAATTGTCAAGCACTAGAGTGGTACAATCCTTGAACAAAAATTGTCAGAGAAGAGGTTCCGAAAAAGACATCTCCCTTGACCGAAGATAAATAAAAATGCGACTTGTGCTAAACACGTGCACTACACAACATGTCTTCAGAAACCATTCCAACAACCACTGAAAAAAATCTTCAAAATTTTACACTTGGCTTTAAATTGACTTTCCCAAAAGAGGAAGCCACTCAATGCAATGCTATTATAAAGTTAAAAATTAGTGATTGAGAAATAAAAGCCCACAGTTTTAGATGCAAACCATTAAATCAGTCTAAAAATTTAGATTAGCCAAGTAACTTTGTAATCGATAAGAAATGATTTTAAAGAAATTGTCGCGAGAAAAACTGTAACCTACAGAAAAATCTAGCTTTTGCTACAAAACGAAACTATTGCCAAAGTAAATGCCAAGCAACAAGGTTTTCCCTGGTTATTATCATTTCTTTTGATTGTATTGCCTTTTTCGTGGAAAAATGAAGGAAGTTGCCGTTACTTTTGGTCGTAAATGTGAATTCGTGATCGATAAGGAATATGAAAAGGCTAAATTGTCGCGAGAAAAACTGTAACCTACAGAAAAATCTAGATTTTGCTACAAAACGAAACTATTGCCAAAGTAATTGCCAAACAACAAGGTTTTTGCTGGTTATTATCGTTTCTTTTGAATGTATTGCCTATTCATAGAAAAAGGAGGGAAGTTGCCGTTACTTTTGTTCATAAATGTGACTTCGTGTTCGTTCATGTTCAAAATTAATGGCAACTTTCCTCCTTTCTACATGAAAAGGCAATACAATCAAAAGAAATTATAATAACCAGCAAAAACCTTGATGCTTGGCAATTACTTTGGCAATAGTTTCTTTTTGTAGCAAAATCTAGATTTTTCTGTAGGTAACCCTTTTTCTCGCGACAATTTAACTCTTTAATATTCCTTATCGATCAGGAAGTCACATTCATAATAATCAAAAGTAGCGGTCAGTTTCTTCCATTTTACATGAAAAGGCAATACATTCACAACAAATGATAAGAACCAGCAAAAACCTTGATGTTTGGCAATTACTTTGTCAATAGTTTCGTTTTGTAGCAAAATCTAGATTTTTCTGTAAGTTACCCTTTTTATCGCGACAATGTTTCATCTCAATATTGTAATTTTATATAAATGTAGATATTTCGACATTTACCTGCAATTTTGTTTGTTGTTTTGAAATAATGATTAAAAGTTCTTTCTTGATATACCTTGATTAAGCATTTCTGTTTTATAAGTTTCTTCCAGTAGTATGTCTACTAGATTTCCGAAAACAATTAACTTTTATACTTTGACTTTGAAGTTTTTACTGCATATATTGAAGCCATGTGGAGTATTTGCGCCCGCGATTCCGTGCCGCCATGACCAGCGTCATGCATTTTTCCCCTATGCTATTGCTCTCGTCTTCAAAGAATCAAAACGAGACCGTATTAAAAAGAGGCCCAGTCAAGCAAGGAAAGATGGCGGACAGTCAACGTGAACAACGTGAATCGCAAGCAACGGTGAACACCGTATTGACAAATGTTGAAAAGGAACAATCAAGTTATAAATCAATCGATGTGTTTAAAGAAGTAGAACCGATAATTGATACAGGAAATCTACTTTTATCGGATCAGCAGCCAGTTTCTGCCATTCAGTTAAAGTAAGGTTTTTATAATAATTAGACCACGGCTGTTACGCCTATTGTTCTCGGGGAAATGAGGACAGCCAATATTTTGCCATTTAACAGACCGCAACACGCAACTTTTGAAAATTGAATGATTTTCAAAATTAAGTATAAAATCGTAGATTTATTGCAGAAAATTGCAAATAACTTTAAAACAAAGACCATCCTCTGTTTATTTTATTTCGTTTATTTGTTGCTTGCTAAATTTTATCAGGTTTTAGGGGAAGATTTTAAAGAATCACCACTTTCGTAAATTTCCGACACGATCGCGATTTTAGGCCAAAGTGCTCCTCAATGTTTTCTCGGGCGCTTCCAAACGATAGACGATAAATACTTCATTTCTTTTGCATGAATAAGATTAAAAACGAGGCTAAAAACCTGGTGGGGTGCCCTGGTCAGCACTTGGTGGAAACCAGTTAGAAATCAACTTTCTGTGCGCCCGCGTGAAATTTGAATGTCAACGGTTTTTCTGTCTGAGAGGGCACCCCAAAAATTTTATTCTCCTACGAATGAAGAGTCATCTTAGTATGTTTTTCTAGCAAAATAAGCCTGTCTGTGGAAGCGCGAGCTGATTTTCGACGACCCGGTCGGCCTAAAACTTAATGTTTTCCTATCGATTCTCAAAGCTGCGAGGCCGCCTCGCAGTGTATATCTCTTCGGCTTCTCCGTCAGGAGCGATGAAAATATCAACTTGAAGGTAAAAAAATTAAAAAAAAAATAATTAAGTGCTATTTTCATTTATTTTCTACCTCTTCAGAGACTTCAGTACAAAAATATTTCCAATTAGCCTTGTTTGGTTGGCTTTGGCAGTGGTACCGTAGACAAATTCTGTTAAAGAATTTCGCGGGAAGCCCATTCAGGGAAACCAAATTTTTTTGTAAAAAACCCTAAAAGGCAATTAGAATTCTATTTCAACTTTCTAGTAAAGAATTTAATGCTAAGTTCAAAACAAAAAACAGCTTCTCTATAGCTTTTTCAAATTTTGAGATATCTTCGATTTTCTCCGATGCGGTCAGAAAACGGGCCTATGCTGTCCTGACTTCCGCGGCGTAACAGCTGTGAGACATGTACATGTATATTTTATGTATATAATTAGACATGTAAACCAAAAGTTAGTGGGTTTGATAATGTTCATGTAAATATGTATGTACTGCATCTACACCAGAAGTGTGAAATCTAGCCACTTTACTCAACAATTGAAATTTCAGATGGCATTTGTGGCCAAGCCAGGTTTCCACTGTGCGATTATCGCGATAAAGACGACAAATTCAATTGACTTTTCGTTTTTATCGTCGCAATCATCCAGTGGAAACAGTAACTATCGCGCTACGATTATCACGATTAGGGCGACAAACGCGAAAATCGCGATTAAATCCACTACACGAATGAAACGATTAGCGCGAAAAAAATGTGCATGTTCAATCAACATGGTGCCCCTTACAAGAAAGCAGCTCATTGCGAGAAAACGTCTGCCTATATTCTGCCACTTTTCTCTAGGCATTACCAATGACACTATTACATTTGCAGTCTATTTTTCTTGTGTCGTAAAAGCCTGAGTATGGTCTAACTGCTTCTGCTAGCTGTTCGTCTCGTATAATACTATCGGGATCCATTTTGGCAAGCTATGCTACTTGGTTTATAAGTTTTAATAAGAAGAATGTTTCAAATAATTTATTGCAAGAAAATGATTCACCCCTTGAAACTTCCCAGTCATGCCAAGACTCTGTCCTTGACTTGAACTTTGTCATGGTAACCAATGTTTCTAAATCAAACCCAGTGACGTTGATTTTGACGATAAGCATGATTGACATGGTAGAATATCAAATATTTTTGATATTCTGTCACATTAATCATGGCACGATTAGCGCTATTGATTTACAAGATTTCATGTTTCCACTGGCCGATTATCACAATTATTATGATAAAAGCGAAAAGTCAGTTGAAGTTGTTGCTTTTATGGTGATAATCACCCAGTGGAAACCTGGCTTTGAAGGTGAGTCTCCATAGTCAACTCACCCATAGTCAACTTATTCTTTAGATCAAACCAAAGAGGATACCTGGAAGATTTGGCACGTGACAATGCACAGCTACTTTTTAATGAAATTTGGAAGGTATGTTCAAGAAATAATCTAATTATTGACCTTTTAATCATTGGCACCTCTGAGCACCATGTTGATACTAAAAAATTTGCTTACTCATCCATTTTAATACAATTTTGGCGGGACAAAAAAATTTAAAAACTCCTTTGAAAACAGCAGCATTTTGAAGCATATTACTAAATCTTTTTATCTGACACTGTTCAGAATATAGAACAGTCAGTGGTGGCTGGCACCCAAATAAATGTTGTATTAGAATGTAATGACAAGTAAAACAATACAGAAAAACAAATCACACTTTTTGAGTACACTTTTTGAAAGCAAATCACACTTTGCTCATCTATCTGAGGATACAAAAAATCAAAATAATCGGACTATATCCACTAAATCACCACTGCGTATTAATTACATTGTTTCTGTGCAAAGAGCTATCTCCACATTTTTTTGCTCAACCTGTAAAAACGCGAGAATTTTTTGTATTTTTTTGCAACATCTTAAATCCTGCAGGTGAGATGGTTCCTTTCATTTTACTAAAAATGTGGTTGTGCCTCTCCACTTCTCTTTTTCAAGTTTCATCCAGATCGCACGCAAAATGGATTCCTTAATGCACCATCCTTACGCTAATGGCCTGTTGGCTAGTTACTTGTTGGTAGGGTTGCACTGGTGCCATGATAAACTGACGTAAAATGGCCTATCAGCCTCTGTTTGTTCGTAAACCCTGTTGTATAAGAAAGCTCATCTTAATACATTGAAAGAAGCAGTTGCTTTCATTGTTCATACATGATCCATTTTGGCCATTTGCATTAAATCAACCACTGCACATTAAAAGTCAAAACAAGGAGGAGGATTAGTGTAAACTTAAGAGGAACAGCTTTGTTTTTATAAATATCATTTGAAAACAAAAATTTATGTTGATGCAATAAAATGCATCATTTCTGAAATCAAAGATGACTTTAGAAGAGCGCAGCCACTTGCTTTTTTCATGACCATGGATGAAAAGGTTTCATAGGCAGATTCAGAAGTTCTTTATTTCAGAGTGAATTTTGGACAACGTCTTAAAACCAAATAGAGAACAGATTCAGCAACTTGCTTCTTGTTGAAATGCAGTACCACTTTCTCAGAGCTGTAGTTTGAGTGTATTCAAAAACAAGATTTAATACATTCGCTGTGCAGGCAGATGCTTGTGGAAAGGTAGCACAAAAGACAAGACATCACACAAAGCTCTCCAACACAAAGAGATTTTGAGTATTTGTTTTAAAAAATGAGATCTAATATATACATTGGGGCTGTTTGGCAGTTTCACAGGGTCCGTACATGCATTAATCACTACCAGTTGACAGTCGTACTGTATTCGAATGCTACATAATTTTTCTTTTGTTAGCGCCTCATTTAATAATAATGCATTCAGACAAGAAAATTGAATTTCTCAATTTCAACAAACTAACAATGTTACTTCATGTGCAATTCAAAAATTCTATGTATTATTTCATTTGCAAGCGGCCACGGAGAGCAGTAGAATATAGAGGAAAAAACTTAAAGCTAGGAAATTTAGATACCCAGTATGTAAACTATAAAAAAATGTAAAAAGATTCTTTTATACAGATAGGAGTTTATTTCATTGGTAATGCATTGGACTCCTTTGGTTTTTTAATGGGCAAATGACTGACTCTGCACTTTTTACAGTCATGTGCTTACCTTTCTGAGTGGCCTATTTTGATCCCAACTGATATATTTCCTAGCTTAGGGTTTTTGTTCAATGTTCTGAAGTTTATTTTCTAAAGAGTGTCGGATGAGAAAGTTTTAATGTGTTTCAAAATGTTTGCTTTTTTCAAAAGTCATTTTATCTATTTTACAATGCTTTTTGATGAATTGAAAAACTTTTCACCATCAAAAATTTATTCTGCTATGAAACTTATGTCATGATATAAGCGTACGCTAGAGACGTAATCACGCTAGAGTTTATGTAATATGAGAATCAGTTTAAGCTATAAGCTTATATTGCTAGAGGCACTAGCTTTGCTATTCAAAGATCTCACTATTCCATGCCATGTAAACTTTTGATATTTCCATACATGTTAAATTTTTGATTAATAAATCTTTGGTATCAAAAAAGCAATCATGTTTAATAAATGAATGTTTAATTGATCGTAATCATAATATTATGAGTTATCTGCCAGCTTCCAGTGGAGAGATATGAAGATGCTATTGTGGCAAAGGTATGCGTATAATTTTTTTTCTGTATTTATCTCATTTTGGTGACCAAGAATGGTACAAACTCAAGATAGAGTAATTTTTATGTAGCTTGATGGTTGTTAGGGACTGTTTGTTTTCAGTTACATTATGAGGGATAATTCTGACATGAAATGAGCTACCTTCCCAATTATTGCTGTTTATTGAAGTAGAAAGGTTGGGTTTCCTTGAAACATTAAATCTTTTTTCATGATGCAGTTTCAATAAACCTTAATCATGAATCAAATAGACCAGCAAAAAATGCACAGCTGGGATTTTTGTTTAGCAGATTAGCAGCTTCTATTCTTAAGGCCCTGTTTGCAGGAACTAGATTCATCGCATATCAGATTCACTGACCCAATCCAATTTTTGTTTATGTACAATATTGGATTTATAAGTAATATTGCCTAAATTGTTATGTATGCTCTGTGTTGAATGGAACCGTCCTTCATCTGCACTTTATTTCCAAAATGGGGTTTCAACAGTGACAATAAAAAAATTTTGTGCTCACATTAGCTTTTAAAAGAAATCTGATAATTTCACACACACAAGCTGTGTAGAAAGTATCAAATGGTTTGGGACATGGCATCCTGCAAAATGTTTAATAATTGTTTGAGAATTTGAACTAAAAAGCATGTTTTGAATTAAAAACCTGCTTATTAATCAACTGATCTCATAACTATTGAAAACACTAACTGGCAATCATTTTGCATGTATTTTTTTGCAGGCAAGATCAAACTAGGTATTGTTGTTAACCTAATTAGTGGTCTCTTCAATACTTCAAGATTATGAAATATACTTCAATGTTCACTTTAATGTTTGGTTCTCAAGAATGATAGTGAATTTTTGTTTGATTTTAAAACTTGATTAAATGTGGGTATTTTTGTATTTTAGATACCAAAGCCAATAACAGTCTTACCTAGGGAGAAACCTGTGAGTTATGTATTCTCTGTTAGAGTCTCAAAAATTTTTATCAATAATGGGTATCTGCATTGCAAAGTGACTGAGGTATTGAAATGAATTTATTCTTAAATTATCATGAGTTTCAGCACATATCATGAATAGTTGGTGTTTCAGAATGTAACTTGTCTTCATCTTTTTAAGATGTGACAGGCTTTATTCTGATGTGATAAGAACTCAAGGTTACACCAATCAAAATTGAAAATTTTTTTATGTGTTGAAAAAATGCCTAATTTTCTTTTTAAAGGATGGTAGTGAAACCAGAAAATCAGGTCTCTTGAAAAAGTCATAGGGCCTAGGGGCTCTAAGTGAGGGTCCATGGGAACTGCATTTGATTTCAACTGTGTTTGATTATATGTGTTGTTATAGCCGGACCTTCAATTCCACTTTTCTTTTCAGATGCATCGTTTATTGCTTCACTTTCCCCTTCTGATAGACCCTGAATCCCCTTTTTCTTGACCAGCGCAGGATTGTCCCAGATGGTTAGTTTTCTTGCCCCTTTAATCAGCTGCTCTTTTTGCTATTGTTTTAAACTTGATATATCAAGTTTAAGATATATAATATCAAGTTTAAGATACAGTAATCCTATATAATATCAATAAAATGTATCTTAGTTTGTCACTTTTGCTTTATTGTAGATACCAAAGGCTAAACCACCAACAAAATGGGAAATATTTGCAAAGAAAAAGGTAAAAAAAATTTGTGAAAATTTTCAGCAGGAATTTTCTCTAGCAGCAGATTACTGGAACGATAAACTATCAAGCATTATTGTCAAAATTTTGATATCACATTCTGTGCTGGCAGTGAAATGTTTGCTCAAAAACAGAATTTGTTGCAGAATATGTTGTTAATCTTGGTAGGTTAACTAACAAATCTCGCAGAAATTTATAAACTGATCTTCATAGGAAATTCGCATACAATCATAATAAATCTTATCCTAATTGTGAGCAATGAATTGCTTTTTAAAACTTGGCATTGGTTTCAATGGCACACAGAGAAAGGAAACCCTGGAGTAGTGTGTCCCACTTTAATTTATAGCGGGAGAATATGATCGAAATGATTTGTGAAAGGCAAAAGCCGACGGAATGTTCCTCAAGACCTGCATTTCAACTATATTTGTTTGAATGTTTTTTGTCACTTAAATGTAACAAAGATTGGAATTTGCGATTTGCAACCCAACTTTGTTTGTAGATGACACCCAGAATCGATGTTTTTTAAAGGAATTTGTTGAATTCAGTTTAATGAGCCACAAGAGTTTTATGTTGCAAAAATTATAATCAAAGTAGCCAGAACCATTTTTTTTGGCTTTTTAGGGAATTCAGAACAAAAAACGAGAGCGAATGGTGTGGGATGAGGTCGCCAAGGTATGTGTGTCATTGTACAGCAGTACCGCAGACGTGTATTTAGTTCTGTCTCTTAAACTGTCAAATTATTTAATTATTTGATATTGAATATTAAATATACCCTAAAAGGTGTTCATTTTGAAGGATTCTTTGTTTGTAAAACTAAGCAAGCCTCAGCAGACACAGGTTCCATATTTTATCGGATCAAGTCTTTTCAACCTCATTATTTACGGCGTTTCTATTTCTCAGATAAGATCTCAACTATTCTGTTTTTTTTCACTTTAAAGCGGTATGCGTTTGTCGATTTAACCTTTTGTTTCTTTGTGATAGTATTTGATTTTGTCTATTGCAGGAATGGAAGCCTCGCTTTGGTCACAAACGCGTCAACGATGTGTCGGATAAATGGCTAGTCGAAATTCCAGACCAAGCGGGTAACGCCATTCTCGCAGTTACATTAGCCAGTTTTAGGGCAATTTCAAATTCTTTATTTTTGTCTACCTGGTCAGATTTCGCTTGCTGAAGCCGACTTTCAAATAATCACGAACAACCTTTTCGTTGCAGACCCATACGAAGACCAATTCGAAAAACTGACTAAAGAGAAAAAGGAAAAAGTGGCCAAAAATGAACTACAAAGACTACGTAACATTGCTAGAAATAAAAAAGGTGCCTTTGTCTTCCAATTTTTCATATATCTCTCTAGCTGTTTAACTTTCGTGTTAAGCTGTGAAATGTACAGAATTATATGTGTAGGTGATTCTTCCGATTTTTTAGCAATTCTTGGTAACATTGAGGTAAATTATTGCGGAGGCTAAGCGGTACGGTGAAATGCAATTAGCTACGGTGAAATTAACTCTTGGTGCCTAATTAGAAGGCAATTGCTTATGCAGTCAGTACCTCCCAAATGATGTGATGGTTGCACCAAAACTAAACTTATCTCAGTTGTTCACAAACAAAAATCCGACTTCCTACAGCTCTTGGGTATAAGCCTTCTGATTTACAGTATGACCCTCTTTGTTAATTCTTTTTCATTCCAAGTAAGACTTTTTCCACTAGCTCCTATGAGCTCGCATCATTTGAATTTTTTCGACTAGAAACCTTGTATAAAATCTATTACCAAATTAATGAACTGATCTTTTGTAATCTATGATTAATCTCCCTGTTTTTCGCGAATATATTTTAGGTGGAAAAATTCTCAGTACGGAACTGAAGCCAACCAGTAGAAAAGATGAAGAGAGAGTATGATATATTTTGTTTTTCTTTCTTTTTGCATTGAACCTGTGATTGGGCCATATTTTCAACCACATTTCAGCACTTGTTTCAAAGCAATGTTTTCGAATTGCAGTTCTGCAAGTTTGCAATTTTAGTAACTATCTAATGTACCAACACCAGAATTATCTGCTGGTTCAGAAATTTAACATCAAAGTGCCAAGAAAACACTAAAGGAACACAACAGTTGTACCCAATCATTCTTCATTGTACTCCGCACACCTCGGTACTGATTATCTATCTCTCTGTCGCCGTTTCTTTCGCCTCTTACCTTACAATCAGACGTTTTATATATATGTGAGGTTTATCATGTGAGGTTCATCATGTGAGGTTTATCATGTGCTGGTTGAAAGTCACCTCCGATACAGGAATGTTGCCTGGAGTAGCCTGCCAAACACGAAGCTACAAGCGCTTCAGCGTCTACAGGATAGGGCATTCTCAATTATTGAAAATGCCAAAAGAAAGGACCCCTGGAACAGTGATTGACTAAGCTAATCAGATTTTTGTAGTGAGGAGGAATTCGTCTTCTCTCTCGAGAGTTACACGAGGGGTTAGAAATTGCTTGTCAGGTCTGATGTTCATATGTTGGTTGTTCTTCCTCTCTATTCAATTTTGATCTGCATTGGGAAGTTAATCTCTATTCACGTTTTTGCTGTTATCTGAAGTTTCGCAATCTGAGGATTCTTCATACTCTAGAGACTTTTTCATTAAATTCTCGAACTTGCTTTGAAATTGTATTTAGGCCGGCTTATAGTATTCAGAAGATTATTAGTATCCTTAATGACAATGCATGATGAAAAATGAATTGTAGTGTCACTTTGACCGAAATGAAGTTTCCATAAGTTTTCTTTTGTGTCTCAGATTTCAAAAGAAATGGATGTAACAAGAACTTCCACGGCCTCCATTGGGAAATTCCAACGTAGATTAGTAAGTATGCCGTTGAACATCGATGCTTCGGGTTGCAGGATCGATTCATTTAAGGGCATGACTACTCACTTGGAATCATAAGGAACACATTGAAAGTAGATGTGGCCATTGGGTGCGTTTAATCTAGTTAATGGTGACTGTTTTAGTGTCCAGTCTATTTTAGGTTGCCCATATTGATGCTGAAATTTATTGGTTTTACTTTGTTTACAAGTACAGTACTTAAATAAAATTATTCCTTCTTTCTATATACATCGAAGAATTATTACAATGCAATCTAATTGAATTCCAGCCCAAAGAAAAAATCAAGGAAGGTAAAGGTGTAAAAAGAAAGGTGATTAATTTGCTTATTTTGAAATCAGTCTACGTTTCAGCAAATATTTTGTTGCATTGATACATCATTCAGGGTATGTGGATATATAGACCATCTCCGAGTTCGGGACGCCATGATGGAATTATATTTTTCTATAGCTAGTTCCAGTCCCTCATGTGGGATAAACCAGCGAAAAATTCATGCTGGATAGAGACCGCTCTTTGATTTTTTTGGCCATGAAACTTCTTTAGAATAGAGAAAAATACTTTGAGAATGAAAATATGAATTTTGTTAGATTGACAGTGGACCTTGTTTGAGCTACAGAGGAATTTACAAATCTCGATGATATAGGCCGGCATTGTGTTTATTGTGGTTTTTGCCCAACATGGCGTCGCGATCAATCTTTTAAAGAAAAGACCAAACTCAAAAACATAATGGAGTTTTGACACGGGGAAGAAAGAGGTAGTGAAGCAAAGCAGTCAGATAGCAATATATCTATATATTTTTTGTTTATGTTGACATGTTTGGTCTCAACTAGGGATTCAGAAATTGAGTTCTGATTTATGTCACTGCCCATTTCA
The DNA here is from genome assembly GCF_057945365.1 of Rhopilema esculentum. Taxonomy (NCBI): domain Eukaryota; kingdom Metazoa; phylum Cnidaria; class Scyphozoa; order Rhizostomeae; family Rhizostomatidae; genus Rhopilema; species Rhopilema esculentum. The sequence goes on from NC_142827.1 coordinate 11,444,672, forward strand.
TTAAAATTTACAAATTTCCTTGTAATTGTTTGTTTTCGGCGCAGAATCAAAATTACCTTAAGTTAAGCAGAAAACTTGGAAATGACTGCAAGGGAGTGTTTGATTACATGCTTTTGCCCATGTAGAAACGAAGGCCGGGAAGCATCATTTGCTTCTCTTACAAGCAGCTATTATTAAAAGTTCTGTTTAGCAATAAAAATTATCAATAGAAAAGTTCTTTTTATGTACGTATAAACCGTTAGCTTTGATATTGATGATACACTAAAGTTATTTTTAATTGTAGCTTATTTTCATTCTCGCGTCAATCAATCGTAATCAATAATTGATATATTCACTTTATTGACAACTTGAATAACAATTATTTGTTTCATACAATGATGGTCGATAATTGTTCCTTGTAGTTCGAAGGGGTTTCTGGCAATACATCTACAGAAAGGCAAAAAGCACTTGATATTTGGAGCAAATTGCATAAGCCAGATATCATGGACTCAAACAAGGTGATTACTGTCATTTTTCAATGTGAACCAAAACACTAAAGATATTTAACATGAAAATGAATTTTATTCTGCATTCATTGCATCTAAAGCAGAAAACAGAAGAATACCTGGTTGCTTTGTCATTCCTGGAGTTAGAAACCTCAGATCCAAACCCACTCAATAGAAACTTTAGTCTATTATTTTGCAAGCTAGAAAAATGTCACTACACTTACTACTGTTGCTTGTTCATTTTTCAATCTTAACACAATTTTTATTCCTTTTTAAACTTCCTTCGTTGTAACGAGTGTATTGTACCAAGCTGTCACTAACAACTTCGAATGCTCCACCCCTTGTTTACAATTCTTTCAGCCTGATATAACTCCGTTGCAATTTTTGCGCCCGAATTGGTACTCAGTTCGCCAAATCAAGATATGCATTCTCTTTTTATAAAGCTGGAAAATTTGTATTTCTTATAATTTTCATAGCCATGTTTTTGCTTATGATCCAAGATTTAGCTTCATTTTACATGACAGCATAGTTTCTGGTAAGGATTATAACCTATTACTTCGCAGTTCCCACAGAACTTTCGTCCCTCGGCGTCGTAAACCTCTTCGGTCTGCCAACCCTTTGTAAATTTTTTTACTGTTCTTGTACGAAAACCTTTTTACACGCCAAAAAAGCTGTATTCATTGAGCAGCAATTGACGCAATTTCACGAAACCCATTTGCTTTATTTTATCAGGAAAAAAATTGTAAACGCCTCTCTTGACTCAGTTCTTGAATTTTGAAAACTTCCATGTTTTCGTTTCGAGGCCTATAGAAATTTTATGGTCGATGTTTTTTAATTGTTTGGCATATATAAAAGGCTTTAAAATATCAACAATGTCTTGTGAAAATTTCATGGAAATAGCTGCCGTACTTTTTTAATGAGAAAGATTTTAAAATTTTTTTTCAAATTTTGTTGCATAAAATGTCTTCTAAATTTCGAAGTGTGTCCCAATTCTTTTTGACGTAAGTGTTTATGTTATTGAGTATGTGATCTGTAATGCAATAACGCCTGCATTTTTCCGTTGATTAGGCAGCCAACCGAATGATTGCGCAACAGGAAATGGGGTAAGTTTTGCTTACATTTAACTTTTGTATTTTTTATGGTTCTTTGCGCCTCATTTCATAAATTAAAGTGTGAAATGGTCATCGGGATTCATCGCTTATCGATCCGATCTGGATGGGATCCCTTGTTGACAACTGGTATTCATTCAACAACATCTGCTGCCTGCAAATTTACAAAATGCTATCGTTTGGATCTCATCAACATCCGATCTCATAAATTTCTTAGGATTTGATCAGTTCAGTTTTTTGTGTCAACATTTTCTTAGTTTTCTTAGTCTTTTAAGCGATTTCTCAAGAATTCAAGGACTATTCCAGCTCGCTGCTGTAATTTGCATATTTGAAAATTTACTGTCCCTGAGCTCTTCATCTGTCAAGTTTAAGAGAAAGCTTACACAATCACAAACGATTATTATCATGTGAAATGTGAATTGTGAACTTGGCATAAAAGTAGACGTTCATTGTTGAAACAACCGAACAGGCTACCAGGTTTTTTCAAACATCTACCTACACCTTCAGCTCTAATTATTTCTAATTATTTCTAATTATTTCTATTTTTCTTTTGCATTTCAGGTATTCTGCCTCTAAAACCAAGGGGAAACGAGGCCCAGGCAGTAAAGTGAAGAATCGAGTTTTTAAACGAAGTGGTGCAAAAGCTGGAAATGCAAATAAGAAACGTGGTGGAAAGGGAGCCAAGAAGTGAAATGTAATTCCTGGCAATAGAATGTGTTACTTCCTTTTTTAAAAATTAACGATGTGGAAACGAAGACGAGATTTAACTGTACTTGAAGGGCAAAACTTTTCGATAGAAAGATTGCTCATTTTCTTCGTTTTTGCTCATTCTCTTCGTTTTTGTTCATTTTCTAGTGATTTATCTCACAGAGGTTCGGTCCTCAACCCTTTAAACACTTTGCATTTACATTTTGTGTTCCAAGCATTTACTTTAACCGCCTCCCCCAACTTTTAATCCCCCCCCCCCCCCATCCAACTTTTGACCTGACTTTAGCGGAAAGAGCGATGCTAGATTTACGAGCAATTTGTTCTCCAAAATAGGCATGCGCAGATTAGAGGATAAATGAGAAGATAACAGCTTGTGTGAAATTTTGCTCGAGCGCTGGTTTTTTGCTCGAGCGCCAGTTTTTAACATTTTTCTAGCACAAAACGAAACGCTTTGAACTTGCCTCTTCTAGAGCGGTTCTTCTTCTTAAGGCTTTCCAAAGCCCCAAAAGCATTTCATGTAGTATCTTTGAAATTTATCAGCAAGTTTTTGAATTTTCTAAGCTTTTCAGCAGTGCTATAGATATTTTGCTAAATAAAAAGTGTAGCCTAATACTTTGGCATTTATAAGTAAGCTCATCGTTATTTCAAATTTTATTTTTACTTGCGTCACGCCTGTTATGATAGGGAACAAAAACAAAATGCTAAGATTATCTGCTAGAATAGCTGAAACAGTTCAGTTTCTGGCTGTTTTTTGCTCTAGACCTTTTCAGAATATCAACGTTTGATAGAAAGCACGATTGACAAACGTTTCACCCAGATTTGGACAAAGATAAATTAATAAGAAAAGGAGAGATTAACTGTCCTGCTGTGATCCTCCCGCAAAAAGGCCCATAACCATTGGATCTAGCCGTTGCATATTCATAAATAATATTTTTCCTAGGATCTTTCTTGGTGTTTTGTGGTGTTTCAAACGGAAAAGGTTTCCCGTTATTAAAACTTCGCGAAAACCAACGGTGTTTTTTTGGAATAGAGACCTCGGGTTGAATGATGGAATTCTTGCAGAACAGTATATTAATTGGCTGGTGTTGACCAAGTGCATAATTGTTCACTCTCACGGACGTCCATTGATAAATATAAACAAAAGTTTGTAAGCCCAACAGTGTGCCATAAAAGTGACAAAGTAAACCTATGATTCGAGCACCCTAACTATGGAAGAAGCAATGTTTATCCAGCAATCAAGCTTTCTTTCCAACAGTTTTACACAAGCTTTACAGTTAACACCTTCTTCTCATATATGACTAGCCACAATGGCCTAAACCTTTTGGGAAGATCTTTCTTCACACTCTGCTTACAGCCTGCTTCAGCTAATTCTAATACCCACTTGGTATCTTTTTCGTTGTATTTTCTGTTTTCAACTTCAGCCACTCTAATTAGCAGGAACAATCCCGTTGCCTGGTTTACGTTTTAAGCTAAAAGGAGTAACTGTTTACCGGTCTGTCAAAGAAAGCTCACAGTAGCAGACGGGACATGCTGCTTCATGTTACAATTCTGACCGCCTTATGTTGCCACTTAAAACGGCTCTGTTCTCTAAACCAAAGCACAAGTTTCAAGCCATGTACGTTAAGGATTTTATCAGACGTGACAGGCCTGGTAGGGATTTCCTTTCTTAGATCATACCATTTTTGTACATAGCCACGAAACCATCTTATAATTACCGACAATTTCCTGTAATTTCAAAATCTCTCTAATGAAGCAAAACGTAAGGCCATCTTTTCAAGTTTTCCTTTGGTAAGTTTAAGCCGGATTTGCGTAGTTAGATACTTTTCTGATCAAGGACTAGCTACCTCAAAACACGATGAAAGTATACGTAGATGATCTCATATTTCGCTTTGTACAATTCATTTATTTAATCTTTCGAGATTTTTGAAAGTATAATGGAGATATATAGTAGATATCCTTAGAGATTTGAAAGGAATCTAACTGCAATATTCAAATGGCTTTTTACTGTTCTAGTTTTTCCTGAAACCTCATTGCAGTTTTAGATTGCTTCTAATCTTAACCGAAAGAAACTGTAGGATAAGCTCGTTGTCAACGGATGTCATGCTAATACAGGCTGTGAATCTTTCAAACGAGCATGCCTTGTACAAAATATCTAAGAGAATAGATAGAATTCTAGTTTTTCCGTGTCAAATTGACACTAAAAGGCTCTTGCTTTATAAATTAAACTGGTTTTCATTTAATCAAACGTTTTATTTATTCTCGAACAGATTTTGTAAAAAATTTCCTCTTCACGCTGTGATAACACCATCAATAAACAATAGCTTGAAGTTCCTCTCTATCCTTTTTGCTACAGTTGGTGAAACAAATTCTTTTTCGGAGATGCTCAAAGTGATAAGAAAGGCTTTTTATGCAGCTTCAGCGTAAGGCTATTCTTTTGTAGAAATAACATCGGTGTTTCTACTGGGCTCTAACTGGGTCATGGATAACAAATTCAGTTTTATTCAATAGGGAACGTCCTTGCAACACTCATATTCTAAAACTTTGATAAAATGCAACATTTACCAGCTCTTAGGCGCCGATACCTGTCAAAGTCAGTTCATTGCCGTTCACTAGACGGCAAACAGAATGGACTATTCAATCGGAATTTTGAAACTACGTTTGAAGACAATCGTCCATTGTTCCTCTGGTCGTTAACCGAGTAACCGCCATGTTTGTTGCCATTTAAATTCTTGATTTTCTTTGACAAGGTCCCTCGATTCATTACTGTAAGGTATCAAAAGTGATACATCAGATATGTTTCAAAAACAAATCACAGCTCGCGCCGTTTTTCGAGCGCAGGATTAGTCTGGCACTTGGTGTTGAGATGTTGGCCTAAAAGATTTCTACGTGGTCTAAAGTTGATTTCACTGTTATCTTTTGGTAATTGTTAATTTGAAACTTTTCAATCTTGAAGTAGACCTTAAACTTGAATACTTGCTATTTTGTTGAAAAATTAATGCGGATGTAAGTAAGCTCCTTCATATTTACATCAGGCTCTCTGCCATGTCTTGAGAGAATGAGAAGATAAGTTTTAAAGTGGATGCATTGATAGAAAGTTGGCTAACCGAACTTCTGATAAAGGATAAGAGCTTCAGGTGTGGAAAAAGAAGATAGAAAGAGAAGAAGCAGCAAGTGATGTGGCGTCTAATCTACACACCACACGGTTCGTAAAAAGGTTACGAATCGGGACAAGATATCTTCGATAACTGCAATACTCTGCGTATTGCTTCACAGCATCCAGTTAATTTTTACTTGAGGCAGAAATCAAACATAGGTATCATGTCGCTGTGTACGAAGAATGCCAGTTCTCTTTTGATGCTTTGTAGGTAGTTCCGCTACGCCCACGGGTAGTTCTACTTGAAATTTGAGTTGCTTCTTGGAATGGAAACCGCTATCAAGTTTTCAATATTGATGCGATGATCAGGAGTGGCTTACTCCCCCCCCCCCAAGATTTTAGTTAGCCCCCCTTCGGCAGCCAATCAATTTTTGCTTTCTCAATACCGTGGGCACTTGATGCATGTCAACCCGTTTACATGTTGTTTGAATGACATAAATAATCGACGAGAAAACTGCACTGGCTGTTTTATGGTTTTATCAATGGCTTTTCTTCGTCAATTTTACCATCATAATGGCATTATATCCTGTTGCTTCCGTGAAAGCTGTGACATTGTTTCATGGTGCTCCCTCGCATGACCCACAATACCAAGGTTCAAATTAAGAACAAGTGGGGCCCGAGATGTACTATAAAATGCAATTTTGAGCATAGTCATGAAACCCCCTTAAAAAATTCAATCTCAAAAATAAGGAGCTCTTTTCCATCTCTGTATAAAGATTTTTAAAATGAAAATGAAATGAAATCTAGAGCTGCTTTGTCGGGGAATTTTCAAACCTGTCGGCAAATAAAGGATCGCTCATCCAGCCTAAAAGTTTTGGAAAAGTTAAGAACAACCAGCCTGAATTTAAATTTACTGGTTCTCATAAAGAGAGTGTATTAGTTGCTCTATTCTGATAAGTTGTCGGAGGATATTGGTTGTCTTTTTGCGCGCGCTGACGCCTGAAACATGAGTACCAAATCAACTTCAGGAATGAAGAAGAGCTTTAAAATGGCTTGGCCTAAATTGACATTACCTGTTTTGGTTATCTACTCTAAACTTTAGGGCACTGGGCTCGAAAACTACAATGTTTTATCTCAGTGTGCTAGACAACATGGGGGCCATCATGTTTTTTTATCTTACAAGATCGATATAATTAAAACTACTTAATATTAAAATTGTACTTCTATTTTAAACTTTGTTGTAAATAGTTACACTCTTTTTTTAAAAGAACCAGTAAATTTGAGTTCAGGCTGATTGTTCTTAATTTTTCCGAAAATCTGAGGCTGGATTGTTCTTAATTTGTTCTTAAATTTATAGGGTATAAGCAGTGCGATTTCTAGCTTTTCGTTCTGGGGAGGTGTTCAAGCCTCTTTTGCCAACAAAGTGCGTAGAGACAGCCTTAATTTGCCGCCATGTTTTAATATTCACCGAAAAAGCACCCACACATGGCTGAAAATCCTTGTTTTTGTTTTTGAAAATCCTTGTTGGCTCATAAAAGGCTGTTTTTCTTTTTTGCGCTAAACACCACCGCGGGGTCGCGACAATTTTTACGCTATCCGACAGATGTCCGACTTTAGCGGATATGCTTGGCATCTATGCTGCAATACCAAGCACATGCATCACATCAGAACATGCATGTGTGCTAGTTATTCACAGAGTGAACAAGCTAGCAGAAAATCTATAGCGAAAAATCCAAAAGGAAAACAGGGGAAAAGACACGTGCAAAATAGTATTCTCACTATTCCTGTTTGACTACACAGAAATCAAAGGTTACATTACATTATAGCCATCATAAAGTAAAATCATGCTGTCATAAATAAAGTTTTTAATGAATTTTCTTCTTAAGGGATTCTCTTTCCGTTTCAAGACATCATTATTGCCTATGAAAACATTTCGATCATGAGCACATTTTGCGTAATAAATTTTTTAAAAAGCACTTCTTGTCCTTTTTCATCAAGTATTTTTCAATAGTATTGTTCACCGCCTAGCTTGCGACAAATAAATGGTTTAGAGAGAACCATCAATTAACTAACTATTCAAATTAAACTTTCTAAAGTTTATGTTTTTCCTTTTTATATGTGATAGGAAGAAATATAGGAAGAAATATTAGATAGGAAGAAATATTCAACAATAGGCAATATTTGCGCATAAAGTTTCTTACAAGGCACAAATTGCCGAGAAGATCTTGCTATACATGGACTTCGACACAGGTTGGAAAGTGGGGGGAGGGGGTATGAAGAGTCCTTAGTTAATAAACAAATAGATAGGGTACGTAGGCTAGACAGGGAGACTCTTCTGGAAAATGCTGGAAATAGAAAAACCAACGAAGGGAGGGCTGAGAGGGTTCCATCTGGCATTTAATGGATTGGGAACATTGCCAGGATACACCATGCCTTGCTCACTGGTTCAAAAGAGCACAAGGAGGTGTTTCCTGTGCCACCAGTAGTTGCTTTTAGGAGGTGTAAATCTTCAGGATATCTTGGTGAGGGCTAGGCTTACAAGTGGGAGGGAGAAGGGATGCAATAACAGGGGAAGTTCGTGTTGTAAGAAGTCCAGATGTCAAGTGTGTAAAGTCATGTCTAACAGCGATAATTTTAAGTCTAGCACTACAGGTAAAGAATATAAGATCAACTATTCGTTAAACTGTGACTCGTCCAATGTTGTGTACTTAATTGAGTGCAATGTCTGTGATGTCCAGCATGTAGGTAGCACATGCACGCCTTTTAGGCTTAGTTTTAATAATTACAAGACGTGTAGTCGTAAGTTCAATTTAGGGTCTTCAGTGCCCTAGATGGAATTTTTCAGACTTTTTTTTGAGGAAGGACATCGGGGGTTCCTGAATGACATAAGTGTTAAGGTCATCGATAAGTTAACAAGTAATGATAGGAGGAGGGAAAGTTTTTGGCAATATCGCTTAAATACTTGCTCTCCAATGGGTCTTAATACTAGGCAGGTAGATACATAGGACATCTATATATTTTTCTACGGTTTTTAATTTTTTTATTTTTTTTTATTTTTTAATGTCGGCTCTTTTGTTTTAAGCTTATCTTCTCATTCTTATATTTATAATTTTATGGCTATCATTTATCTCTTGTGAGACAGCAAACACCAGCATCTCCATCACATTCTTTCTTCTACCTTTCTTTTCACTTCTCTCCCAGTTCCCCATAACAATTTGCGTTCTTACACATTTAACAATATCTATTGTATTAGGCAGGTGCCCGTATTAGGCGTTGTATTACGTCTTTATCGTTTTGTATTGTTCTATTGTTATTTAGGTTGATAAGTGGGCTCCTCTGATTTTGTAAAGTTATTACTGATGAAGCGAAAGCGAAACGTCTTACGAAAGTGTTTTCTTTGATTTCATGTATATATATTTAATTCGCTCTCTTACGATAGTTTGGTTGAGCACTCTATTCTGTGGGGACCTGCTTTTAGCATTATGCGAAGCTCACTGCGCATGCACTCTGAGCACTTTGGTTGAGCACTCTGGCAGGGTCCTACAACCAATCCGTTAAACTGCCTTGTTGCTGTGACAGCATAGCTCGGGTTGTGTCTCAGACAATATCTTTGCTGCACTGATGAGCCCACTGCAGATTGAGTAGTAGATTGAGAATATAAATAGGAATATTTATATCTATGCGTTCCCCGCGACCCACTACATAGTGGACTCAATTCTTCGTACACGAAAAGGAAAACTGCAGTTATAAAACACGTTTTCTAAAAAAACGTGCTTTGGCTTCATTTCGACGTACTTTTAAAACAACAATTTTGTCCTTACTCAACTTTGATTTGCTTCTTTTAGTTCAAAGTTTTCAGTGTGATCTATAATTCATAGAATTTAAAAGGATTCCGTATAACAGTGGCTTTTATTGGCTGTTCCTTGACGTCAAATCCCCACTATTACAAGGCTTAACTCCCTAATGCGCAAGATAACGACCAATTCTGCTGCTACTGAAAGGTTTCTTTCTTCACTCTCGGGTTTTAAGAAAAATAATCTACCTAATGTTGTATGTGCTTTGCGAATCTAGTTCTTGAATGGTGATATAAACATAGTATGTCAAAAAACCTTTTCTATATAGACTTGGAAGACATGAACTTTGCAGCCAGATGCTGCTTGAAACTTTTAATCTGAGCCTAAAATCTAATTCCATCGCCCCTTCTTTGAAACTTTGGATTTTTAGGAACATGTTTTCTACATTCTAAATCCAGGCTGTTTTCTCTATCGTCATTCCGGCATGGTTGAAAAAGCCTCCTTCCACTTGTAGGTCATTTGCTTTTCAAAAATCCCATTGAAAAAGCACTTGCACAAACATTCCATATCTTCGATTTTTGTACTCTCCTTTGTTGCGTTTTTATTTCGCTACACCCTCGTTGAATAATCTCCAGCTGAAGCAGTCGCGTTCTCTTTGTATGTAGCCCTCGCTAATAGGGGAATAGCACTTGTTTTGTATTAATTGCATGACGTCACCAAACATCTCTTTTTGCGAGAAACCAGCGGGTTTAGTTAATTTTGATGCATCAAATGAAAATAGATTGACAATAAACATCATTGGGCTCTTTGTATCAGCAACACGATGCACGTTTTCACATTAGCGAAAAATTTATCTGATTTCCCCAGCTAGATAGCTTTATCTCTCTTCAAATGTTTTTGTCATCTCAAAATTTATCTCCCATAAAGAAGTCCACGTGTCATTATCAGACACATATTTTCTGTTCTTTGAAGAATGCAATTGTATGTCTGCTAGGCAAGAAAACGGCATGTGGAAAAGTTGGTCAATATAAAAGAACTCGTTGCAAAAACAAATACGATAATAGATATGCCTGCAAACTTTTGAAAAAGAAAACAAGGCCATCTCATTAAAGCAGATGTATTAAATTCGAGTCTCTGAAAACAACTGTTTTTGGTCATAAAATTATGAACATTTGTTGAGCGTATAAGAGAGTAGTGGGACCAATAAATAGAGTAGATATTTCTTGACCAATATTTCTGGGATGGCACAAGAATCACTTTTACACAAGAATAACAATTAGAGCAAAAAGTCAGTGCAAGATTTTACAGTTTAAAACCTTTTTACATAAGAAGAATAGACAATTCAGCCGTCTGAAATATCTCACCAATTGCTTACACATAACCCTTTATGCTATACATAACTGCCACGCTCGTCCTTTTCTGAAAGACAGGCAACACTTCGAACATGACTGTGGTCTCATGTATTGTATCTGTTTTGACCACTCAAAAACTGAAAATTGGAATCAATCATCATATTTTATATTTTTCTCTAGTTGCAAGGCTTTTTTTTATTCCACAAAGAATCAGTTTGTTAATCTTAAAAAATGTATCGTACTATGAAAATGGGTGTGAAAACGGAAGGCAAAATTTTTTCTATCATTTGTTTCGACTGGCTCTGTTTTTCTTCTTAAGAAGATCTGCTTGTAGATCTTTTTAAATTTATACATTTAGTTTTTGCGTGTTTTTTATATTTGCCAGAGACAAAGCGTCGCCAACAAACGTCCTTACACTATGGTCATTAGATTCTCAAGGGCAGGTTGAGCACTAGACTTTCCCAAAGTTTGTTTTCATGATATTTGGGAAATAAATGTGCAACGAAGGGAGTCCGTGATGCGAAGTCGGAATGTGACTGCAGAGGAAACGATCAATTCTTCCGCATATTATTCTTAAGCTATCATAAATCGAAAGCTCAGGCTGTTCTTCGAACATGAAAATTTTTAAAATTTCTATTCCATTAGGAAGAGCTCTTCAACAAAGTGAGATTGAAAGATACATGGCACAGGTATTTTGTATCCAAATACATTGACATCAGTGATTCAAAGAAAGCCCCGAAGAGATGATAAACACGATAAAAAGAATCAGCCCAATGAATGATTCTAGTGGTACTCCTATCATGCAGATTCTGTTATCGTAGTAGCACCAACATGCACTCATACTTCAGTATCTTTCTCCCTAAATATCAAAGGATGACATTTGTTAGTATTTTGTTTAATATCATGATCAAGAAACCTCTTACAATCCTTTTGAGCATCCGGTTCAAAGCTAGATACAAGATTTTCTAGTTTAAAATCGCACATGTGGATTTTTGTGTCATCAGCATAATTACTAATTTCATTTTCTTCCACTAAATAGCAAAGGTCTTTTGTAAATATTTTGGAGGCTTGAAAAAGGTCGTTATAAATAAGTACAAGTTAGAATTAGCATTTTAAAGGCTGTAGAGAATCAGGAAAAGTTTTGTCTTAGCCAAATAACTGATCGCTTTTCTTGTTAGCCAAATAATTAATCGCTTTTCTTGTTAGCCAAATAATTAATCGCTTTTCGTGTCACAAGAGTTATCAATTTTTTATTACCTTGCCTGTCAAAGGTTGCGTGCTTCTTTTCATTAAAATTATTTTGGTTGCGGTTAAGTGAATTTTTGGCTCAAAGATGATGTTGGGTTTGATGCTATCAACATTTATGTCATTAAGTCATCAACCCACTTAATCAGCGTTTTTATATAATTTCAGTCGTCAGATAATTCGCGTGCTTTGGAAGTGTTGATTTGACATGCTTGCATATTGGGCATGTTTCAAACATCTGGTGGCTTTAAGCCCAGTAAGGAAGATAACTCGACTACAATCATCAGCAACATGTTGCTTGACATAGAAAATGAATCTTCCCAGCGTAATCAGTTGCTGGCGATAGATGCAGGGACAGCCTGGCGCGGGTGGAAAAGTGGCGATCGCCACCCGGGCATTTTGCTTTAAAAAGGATAATATGATGACGGGCCCTTGTTCATGAAAGGCTTGAGAATATGAACATTGATCACTTCTAATAAATTTTATTCTCTCTTTCACTTAAAATATCTACTTAAGTTCCACAACAAATAGTAAAAGTCACTAAAATAATAACAAATATCAATGGTATATTGGTAACAAAGAATAATCATAAATTTAGTGAAATTGAGTGTCACCGCAAAGCGCACATCGAGCCACCGAACTTACAATACCATAACAAAATTATATGAATATCTGTACAATCGTGGCTGTTCAATCGCGTTTGTTAGACGATTCAACAATCGTGGTCCTAACATACATCCCTGTTCTACCCCTGTCTTGCATCTAAACATCTTAGTTACTTCCTGTTCTTCTTTTGTAATGCATATGAATAGTTTAATTTTTTGCTCCTCAGCTTTTCGCGCATCCTCAGACAACAAATGTCTTCTGAAAATCCACATGGCTTACAGCGTTCGATGGTCACATTATTATTTAAATACACTCTGACGCTGGTAATGCAGGAAGACTGTTGTCTGCAAGTTTCTTTCGTTTTTTCAGATCTTTTTTTAACGAAATTCACCTAAAATTTCTCCACAGTATTTTTGTCACTTAATCATACCAGCCAATTATTCATAACGCCTCCCAATACTTTGCATATATTTGCCAAAAACTGTGTTTCTCTGTTATTCCATTTAACTATTCTGCACACCTTGCAAACGATGACATGACTTTTGCACAGTTAGGGCAAGTAAAATGAATCAGAAACGCTGTTAAAAATTCTTGTAAACACGGCACGTAGTAGTAAGCAGTACAAAAGACACAATTAGGACGTTTAACTGATGCACACAAAGTACAAAATGTGCAAAAACTGCATCACAGATAAGACCAGAAAATCAATTAACTGATAACTTGCTTTCAAATGAAAGTGTACTAATGCTGTCACATCAGTGGGTGCTCTCCCTCAACCTCTCTCTTAACAGGGGCCTTACGGCTTCAGAGCCACCCTGCAATTTGGATACCAGACCGCCGCCGGATAAATGCCTGCGTGTTTGTCCATGAAGCAAGTCAAATGCACTTTTTCTAAGTTTGTTTGTGTCTTCTGCCCAGGGTCTAACTAAAATTCATCTGATGAGCTATGAGAAGTATAACAAAAACTCACCTCTGCCTTGGCTAAGCAAAATGATCCTGGTCAGCAGCACATTCTTTCAACACTAACTAGTCAGACACAACTACTCATACAAATATAAAATCAACATTGGCCAAAGTGGGCATAAACGAAATTGTTCGCCGCTTGCTATGTGGTATATTCAATCTTCTCTCTATGAGTTTCAACACTCTATCAAAATTTTTTATAAGAATTGCTATGTTGAGTCACAATGTCAAGCAAAGGACAGGTTTGAGTTATTATTTTAAAAGTGTATTGGGCAGTTCACTAGAGCTCCTGACACACATGTTGCCCATCATGAGACATAAAAACCTTTTTGCAAACAATCTTTTGATGGTACAAAACTTGAAAATGGCTTTGAAAAAAGCAAATATTTAATAAACTAAAGCTTTTTGTCTGACACTCTTCAGAGTTTAAAACGTCAGAACATAGACCGAAAACTCCACCCTAGGAAATATATATACCCAGTTGTGGATCGAAATAAGCCAATCAGAAACACGAGCACATGACTGTTGAGGTTGACCAATCAGTGCCGCTTGCCTATTGAGAATGTTACCAATAGAGTCCTAAGGTGAAAACGAACTCCTTTTGTCTACACAGTAGCGGTTTTTTCGTGCTAATGTAGATAGATTCCAAAACTGCTAGGTGGAACGACGATCGGGCTTTACCAATAATCCAAAACATGTCGCCATTATAGTTTTTTGCACAATCTGGGTTTTCCAGTAAATGCTGCCCGATAGCAGAATCTGCAAGACCGAGGTGGCTGTTTTCTTTGGTGGTCATCGCCAGCCATGACTATCATTGCTCTTGCAAGATGCTAGAGACGGCTGTAGTAATTGGAGTAACTGTAGTAATTGCTTATCGATTGTACCCTGGTGTAGCAGGAAATTCTATAAAGAACAATCAGCTAAAGTTTTCCATGTTTCTTATCTTTTGAAAATGAGAATCAATAAGCACAATCTTCATCGAATCATAGTTGTTCGAATACATTTCTGAAGGGATCAAGAAGGGTACCATATCCGTCCCTACAGAAAGTCCCTGTTTGTTTCATGGTCCCCTTTTCTTATTTCATAGATAAATTAGCTATGGGATCGCAACAACGGCCTAACGTAACTATTTAAAAGTCTTTGAGAAGCTTATAGAAACGCTGTCTGACGATGTTCCTATGGATGTGCTGTCGTTCTTATATCTGTTTAACATGCAGAAAACACGGAGCCAGCAATAGACGAAGTTGCGTGACCATTCTGTCTTGACAAATTTACTGACTGACTACAATTTAGGGCGTATACACATAAAACGAGGGGGCGCTACGAAATGTTGTTTATTGCGTTACGTGGATACGAAGACAATGGAAAGTGTTAATGGCAGTTATACAATAGAAGACATTTTACGGTTTGGCAATGGTCAATACAAGCTTAATAACACCTCGGTCTGAACGTCAAGCTCGGGTCCTGCTGAAGCCTTCTGAGTTCTGATAAGACCCCGTTTACACTGTGCCGGATAAAATTTATCCGCATAAAACTTGTTCGGATTGATTTGCGTTTACACTGTGCCGCACAAATTTTGTCCACTTTGCCCTCCCGTTTACACTGTGCCGGATAACTGCACAGAACACATGAAAAAAATTCTTCTCTGGGCAACAAAATAATAACAAAATTCCCGCCAACGTAAAAAGACTTCATTCTCTCTTCAGAATCATCTGCTTCTCTTTTAGACCAGATCCAAAAATATTGTCAATACAAATTAGGCCTAGTTTGTTTTAATAGTTTGTTCTTGAAACAAAATGACACTGAACTAGCAACGAAAGTAGGGAGAGCTGACAAGGATGCCAATTTTACGTGGACTGGCAAGATACTGAACTTTTAACACGAGTATTTATCGTCAACAAGGCCGCGAAGATGGCGAAAGGCTTTGATTGGGAGACAGTGAAAACTAAATTGGATGAAATAGCCAATTGCTTTCGAGCAAGATACGATGTGGATAAAATTTATGCGGATAAAAGTATTTACACTGTACCACATAGCTATCCGAACTAATTTAATCCACTTTCCTAGGTGAACTAATTTTGTTCGGATAGCCGCTCTTAAATTCGTGCGGATAGCGTGGGTCTAGTGTAAACGAGACGCCTATCTGAACTAATTTTGATGCGAATAGACTTTATGCGCCAAAGTGTAAACTGGGTCTAACTCGAGATTCTTAGGCCCTGTTTCCATAACTTTGTTTTCGTGTGTCTTCGTTTTGAAATTATTCCGTCTTGGCATTTTCTTGAACCTGGTGTTTTGGTATTCCTCGTCGTGCAGTGGGAGTGAGCAGGCCAATTACCAATTCACTTCATTTAGCAGCAAGTTTTATGGTAATTACAAAATGCGTCTATGATTAAACAAGACTTTTATTTTAAACATTAAGAACTTGTAGAAAAATGTACAAGAATACTTGCTTAGAACACCTGTATGGCCTAAAGATTTATTTATTAAGTAAGTAGTGCTCTTGTCTGCACGATTTTAAAAATTTTTATCAGCCGTAACAGAACAAAATTACAAAAACAATTTTTCTACATAAGCAAAATAAAAGAAGAAAAAGGAAGATACTGCAGTTCATAATTGTAGATGAGTCGGATCTCTGGAGAATGGAAAAATACCAAATGAAAATTTCTTGATTTTTGAGCGATGTCTTTTAGTACTTCGCTCAAGATTTTGAATTTTTTAAAAGCAATAACATTTTTCTAACAATGTTTGCTCACAAAAAGGAAGAGAAAACTATTTTTTAGCTAATTGAGGAACAGACAACCTTATTTGGGCGCAACGACTGTATTTCAAGTTCCAAATATTTCTTCTTATACGAAATAATTCACACTAGGCCTTCTACGAATAATATCAATCTATCAAAGCCTGTATGGGAGAGAAAGCTTTCTTCATTTCTCAGCGAGTGAATTTCTAGAAGTCGCAGAAGTTACATAACTAGTGAATGCAGGTTGAATGAATTGACTAATTAATGGAAAAAGAAGGGCCTGATTACAGCCTAGACACTCTTCTTTGCAGCAGAGGGTGTGGTCGCATCTTGATATTCCTTCAGAAAACGGGAGTTATCCTTTACCTCCAGGGGCGTCGTCAAAAGGAGATGCGGTACCCCCCCCCCCCCCCCTAAAGAAAAACTTTGTCCATCGGCACATTAAGGATTTTAGCCGGGCAAAAGAAGCAATATTTGTACTCTTCATGTCAGCTTTTAGCAACAATTGTAACGTATTTGCATTTCTGTAGTAGTTGAACTTTCAAAGTATGGCACTTGCATATGAACTTCGAAACAGGAAAGCATAAAAGCAGCATATAGGAGTATTTATCTTTTGACCACACTTTTAACAAGTGAGACACGCCCTTTTTTCGGCAAAAACCACTTCCTCACCCCACCAACAAAATTTTTAGCTTCGCCCCTGAAGCCCTCCCCCTGTAACTACTGGTCGTTTTCAAGACAAACGTGTCAGCGATACTACTGCCAATAGACCGTAATTTTTTACGTGACCAGCTCGATATATATAGCCAGTTATTCTTTCAAATAACCTTAGTTTTTGCTCAACTCCTTAACCCTCTTGTCAGGACAAGTATCAGCTTTCCGTTTCCAATCATCATGCCTATCATGTTGTAAGGGTACTTTTTTCCTTCCTATTTGCAGCTGCTAGACATGCGTCGAATGACATGTTAGCTTCAATTGATTTGAAGTCTACTTTTCCAAAGGTGCGAACAGTAGGAGTTTTTATGTCAGTTTAAACGACCATAAGTGTTTTCAACAGCGGACACTCGGAGATTTAAACTAACTTTAACGACAATCACTGTAACTTCTGTTTACACCTAAATAAAAGAACTTTCTTCATTACTGGTACGTTCTGTGACTCCTATGAAAGCCCAAAACAAAAGAAAAATTGGAAAGTCATCATCATATAATTACTATTTTTGTTGCTGTTCTTTTCAAGTCGAATAACTTTTATTCACTCATTAATACTAGTTACAATTTTGATTGCGTCGTGAGATTCTATTACCACTTTATTTCGAAAATATTTGATGACTTTAATTTCATAAACCTATCGACTGTGACCAAAAGTCCTATCAAAAATTGCAAGCGACTTCCTTTGACCATAAATATGTGATATGGCTAACTATTGGCATTTTCCTCCAATCAATTTCCGGACAATGGGATTAAAAGTCAGAATAAAACTGGGTATTGGCTTGCCCAGAGCTACTTCCCTTTTATTGGATAAGACCCTCCTCCATTTCTCCCCTTTTCTTTTATTTCTGCGCTCGAACTTTTGTGCCTATCGATATCTCTTAGATGAGATCATCAGTGATCTCTCGACTTCAGTTAGCTGCGAGAGATTATAGCAACATTATCAAAATTTTACATTTGAAGTTTTTGTAGAAAATGACTGGCTTCAATGTTTTTCATGTAGGGCGACCTTAGCCTTTGAATCTAAAAGAAGCTTGATTAAATATCAATTCTGAAACAGGATACCATTTCACCGGTGAAATATGAACTTGAATTTGTCCAGTCTTATACGCGAATGAGTACTCTCTCTTTAGCCACAAGAATTTCTTGAAGATTAAAGCAGAACTTTACATTTGTAACAGGTCATTCGTGCTGCACAGTCAACGCAGTCGTACATCTATCTCTTCATGTCACGCCCACACCGGTAGCGACAGCTGACTCAGGCATTAGGTTTTGCATATAAGTGAATCGCAAGCAAGTTTTCTGCAGAACATCTGGACACGACCACTCACACACGCCTGCACTGACTGAGGATTCCTTCGTTAAACAGCAAACCTACTTTTCTTAATACAAACTTGAACGCAGAAATGGCCATTCTAAGCTCAACAGTAGTCTTCTGTCTTGCAATGGGATCATTTGCAGTAATAGATGCCTTCGATTTAATGGAGCATGCAATGAAAAAAGGTTAGTCAAGTTCATCATTATTCTGTATCGTTGTTTTGAAATTTTTTTTATTAGCGGAATTCTTCAAGCCAGTTACAAGACAGCAAAATATCTAGATACAGAAGCACAATTTTGCTTTAATATATTTGATTCAATTCGACACGTTGTGTGAAGCTTGCCTGATCTCTCTGGCATTTTGCCTCGACTCTCCTTCTGATTGCTACCAAATTTTCAAGAGCATTATTTTTCTCAGTCATGTAATTCCTGAGATAAAGATGAAATAAAACCGTTTAGTTTGGTGTAACATTTTATATCGATCTTTAAGGAATTGAACCTGTGTAAATCATTGACTCCATAGAGAAGGAGAATTTTGCCTCAGAAACCTCAATTTCAATTCTACTTCATTGCTCAAAGTGGAGTTATTTTTTCAGCCAGGTTTGTAGACAGAAAACATTGAAGAGAGAAAAAACATTAAAATTTGAATTTTCAGTGGAAAATTTTCTGCTACTGCGAATAGGAGGATCATCTTAATTCCTAGTCCAATAGGATGTCTAGCCCTTCAAGTCATTGGAAACGTTTTGGTTGTAACACCATTTATTTTCTCAGATATTTCACGGCTTTTTGATCCGAATCGTGGCGAAGCAAATAAAATGAGTTGTGTTCCGATTGTTTTCTATTTCATCTCATTTCGACAGCCACTCGGAGTAGCTGCCACTCGGTGCTAAAACGGAATAAATGTTTTTCAAAGACATATAAGAAAGAATTCATCGTACAGTTTGTCAAGCAAACTGAATCTTGGAAAGTTTTAGAAAGGTTCTAAAAAGCAGATCTATTTTCCAATCTTGTTCTAACGGAATTGATTTTTCGCTGGTTTCGTCATGTATTCATTCCAAACACTCGTTAAAACTACAGGTTGAAAACTATACATTAATGTGCTGTCGACCGTGTGCTGTTCTTAGAATTTAAGCTCTACACAATGAAAACAGAATTTTCTTCACATTCTTAAACCTATAATATGAAAACGCAAACAGTTCATCTATATGTTGCATAACATAGATCTCTTCCGCGTTTCGAGGTAATCCACGAAGGCGCCGGTTGGTCCAAAGGATCATGTCCTATGTTATCGTATTATATTTAACCGAAATATTTCCAGTTGTTCTGGTAGTATGCAAAAAGTATTTACATAACTCGCTGGATATAAATGTTAGCAATACCGATTTAGATGGTACTGGTGTGAACTATGTTTAACAGCTGAAATGTATATCTGTATACCTTATTCGTTTTAATCCAATGGATATGAGAAAATCTTCAGCGTTATCTACTTGAGTATTGGACGTTCGTGTTTCATTATATGACGAGGGCTGTTTTAGTTTGAACAAAACAAATAAAAGAACGCAAACAAGTCTCAGAGATGTCTCATTACGCAAAGGTCAAAGAATAAGAAAATCTATCGTAACATGCTGCTTAACACTTCGAGTTAGGATCAGAATACTTCCATTTTCGCCAAATTGAAAAAACTTAGGAAACAGGAAATGTCTTCAGCAGCTTGTGAAACAATATTAAGTGATGAATGAAACAACTGAATACAGCCTTACTTTATGTTAATAACGAACAATACTCTACGATAGAGATTTCACTTCTGCTCTTGGAAGTGATAACAGAAGGAAAAAAGTGTCCAATCAAATTTGTAGGTTAGTCGAAATGAAATTGCCAAATGACGTTCTTGCATCCAAATGATTTAATAATACATGAAATGCTTGTTGCAGGTGATTCATATTAGCACCTCGTTAATTATTTTATTGAAATATGCGGAAATGATTTCACGTGGCCCAGTCTTGTCGCTGTTGTAGCTGGCGAGATTTCAACATAACCAAAAAAAGAATGATTTTTGGTTGTCTGTCTATATAGCCTCAAACAAAAAAATATCTTATCTGCTGCATCGAAAATCGAAAATAACCTTTGACGGAACTCTCTCGTTTTTAACTGGAATATATCTACAGTTTTGCTTAATTACGATCTATCCCTCTTGGAATTCAGCTGCCGATTGAGCGCTTAATTGTTGCCCTGTTTGATGCCTTGCAGCGTAGATAATAAAAAAAAGATAATGGTTCTCCCTTCTATAATCTACGCTTGCACGAGCAGGTCAGCCAAAGGCCTCATGAGAAGTCCTCATGAGAAGTCCTCATGAGAAGACCACAGAAAAACCAATGTGTCATCTGTCCCTCTGTAGCAAGATCACTGACATAATCAGTGGCAGAAATTGCGGGGGTTCGCTAAATTGTCGGTTTTGTCGGTAAATAATGTTACTTGTCGGCAAATTTGTTGTTTTTGTGGGCATTGCCTCCCTCACCACCTATAAAAATGAATTTTCCCCACTTGTCATAATCTAAGTTCATGGAAGAGGAACTTTTGCCATTTTCCAGAACATCGTGACTGTTATCTATTTCTATGCAAAGGTGGCCAGTGACGTCAAACTTGGCGATGTTTAAACTCTTAAGAGAGCACTGTTTATCTCAAGGTTATCAAACATTTACATGTGAATCCAAATGTTTTTCGCAGTTCTGTGTTTGGATCTTTAGAAGATCAAATAAGTCTATAAGAAGGTGCCGCTTGGGTTTGCTTGAGATGTTTTTGGTTACACTACAGGTAGAAAGTCGAAAGACCCGCGAGGGCATAGTTACCTGATCTCAGTCCTTGAGAGAAAGTTTTTTTGGGAAATACCTCCACGAAATCCTACACCGTGGTTCATTACTGTTATGAGATGTCTTCCAAAGAAAAATTAGGTATTAGGCGTGTTTGCTCTCTATATTGGAACCAGAAAGGGAAGAAACCATTTTGGCTGATACCTAAGGCTGCCGTTTGTTTCTGCATCAATGATAGGCTGGAAAATGCCCCAGATAAGATGATTATTCCGTCTCTAGATTGAGGCACCATCACGTGGGCTAGGAACCAATCTCTGTTATTTTAAGATTAAGATACTTTACAACCTGAGCCTCTAGAAAACTATGCTTTAGCTTTTAAAACAATCTAAAAAGTTCTTAATTTAGCGTTGATAGTGATTTTGAATATAGCAACGTTAGCTGTCCGAGCATTTGGTTGTTGTCGGAAATTGTTGATGTGAAAAACATTGATAATGAATGTTTAGGGCAATGAGCTTTTTTCTTTCCTGATGATAAATGGCAGGAAGCCTGCAAGGTCTAGCTAGATGCGAATTTGTCGTAATAAAAGCAGCGGTACAATTTTGCTTATGGAAAGCTGGCAAAACCTATCCACTGGTCGAAAAGCAGGTCTTGCAAAACTTTAGTTTAAGAGAAAAAGTAAATATATCTGTGGAAGATGACCGTTAAATAATTTTACGGGCATGCAATTGAAAATATTTTCTTCAGGTTTACCCTAATCCTTGGCAAATTCACAGTCTTAGAAATTGCGTTTTGCAGTAACAGATTGCACAAGTCTGGATGCTTGGGATAATCTCTTGTTTTGCTTTCCATTTGCTTCTCTAATTTTGCCCTCTTTTCAAAAGCTGCTCGACCTCAAGCGCTGCAGTTTTCTATGCGATGGCAATATGCCAACACAAGCTGCATTTTCAAGCAGAATTCTGAAATAGTGCACAATCCTTTTTTGATAAGCCTCCTACAACCTCGTATAGGAAATTCGTATAAACAACAACAAGATTGTGGCAAGTTATGGTTGCCTTGCATAATACCGCTAATTTCTAGCCGCAATGTGTTTAAAGCAAATGGTAAAGCTAAGACAAAATGAAATGAGCGGTAAAACACTGAAACCGGTTTAGCTGAATTGATGATATAAAGAATAAAGCTTTGCACTAGCTTAAAATATAATAATGTCTAGCCTAAAAAATATGTACCACTGAATGAATTGACAATCCTCTACAAGGCCTCGGAGCAAGAACTGCCTGAAATTTTGATGACGTTTTGCCTTGTTTAAGCATTGGCTCAACACATTATGGAAATTGGCTCTTAACTCTTCGTTTACTGTTCCATTGCCATCAATTCATTTACATTCATTGGCTTAAATGTTGCTTTTTACCTTGCAGTTGACACTTCTGCTCTTAATAAAGGCATTCCTGATGTTTTTCCGTGCAAGGGTCCTTCAAGATATTCACTTGATGAGGCTAATACGAAAATGCTTTGCGGTGGAAGACTATGCTTGGTACAATGCAAAACTGGTTACAAGTCGTTCACAAAGATTCCATTTGTTTATGTATGTCATGGTGACGGCTTGTGGACATCAATACCATTTAGCAAGGCTGTCGAGGGCTATTCGATCAAGTGGCCAATTTGCTTCTTTAATGATGGATTTTGAATCAGCTTGCATTTAGTAAGCATCTTTCATGTTAACGTAGTTCAATTGGCTTTCATCCTGTCTGTATAGATCGTATTCAAAATGGCACGAAATGATATAATTTACCGTTACATTGCTTACTTAATATACTTTCTTTGTGTTTAGACACACCAAGCCTTATCGAAATGCAATGCATTGCTTTTGGGGAAATGCAAGATTTTCTTTGCAAAATTTATGTAGAATTTATGTAGAATTCGGGCTTTGGAAAATTCTGAAACTCGATCACAACAAAATATAAATGTTTTTCCTCTTTCTTTCAGGATTCTCCAAATTAAAGAACATTTTAACCGTATCGAAGTAAACTTATGTAGAGATTGTAACTAAAAGGGCAAAGGCATCGTTTATGTAATTTTATTGTACATATTAACCATATTCAGTTGCAATTATCCAAACAAATTGTTAATTTTATCTGTTAAATGAGATTGTACCTAAGACACGAACACGATTGTTGGAAGTCAAGACATTTATCAATTGTTTCATCTAAAGCAAATGTTGTGTTTTATTTGGTCTCGATTCTTGAAGATGCCGTTGCCGTTAAAATAACACACACACAAAGCGTGCACGAAGCAAAAATGTGCTTTCAGATGTCATCAAATTTCAGGCCAACTGGTCCCTATATGTCAAATAATCGCCTTAATGTAGCAAGATTTTATCACTTCGCGATTCCATCCATGAAGTCATGTCGAGGGCAGTTCAGAATAATAAATGGCACGTCAGCGCATCAATCGGAGACTGTTCAGTTGAATGAACCTTTGAAGGGTAATTACATTGACTTGTTGCTGTTGTCGGATGCTGCTACTTTATTTCATATTGAATAAGTAACACAAAATGGTCAAGATTGTTATTGGCCGAATACCAAACGTCATATCTCATTTGATAATCAAGTGTATTTTGTGAGAACACCATGAACAAGTATGGACTATGCAAGGTGTCCTTGAATAAATTAAAATGGCATTTTGGTACCAAAAAATCTTGCAGATATGAAATAAAATATAATTGAATGTTATCTCCTATTTTAAAATCATAAATTTCAAAACACTACGCAGCCAATTTACTGATAGTTTTTGCAACAAAACCTGATTTGAATGTACATTAAATGCTAAAAAACATCAAAATCTAGCAATATTTGAAGCAAACAAAGTTTTCAAACTAAAAGGTTCTTACATGTGCAGGAACTTTCGTAATGACAGCAAATTTCATGCAAAAGTATGAAATAACAAGTTAAATCAACATTGGATATGTTTTTCATGCAGGTATTATCGACTAGCTATACAGATGATATTGAAAAGATTCAACGCTTTGTCAGGAGTTTCAAAGATGACTTAAAGAACTACAATTTTCCATAAAACGTAATGAGACAAAATGAAATCTGTTTAATTTAAAAAAAAGATACCCTGCCATGAATTTAAAAACTACTAGAAATTCTTAGGTTTTATCGAAGTAAAAGTAAGAGGAATAGGTGCAAATAGGTCTGTTTGAGAAAGAGAAAATTTTGCTTTGAAAAACTAGAAAGATTGAAAAACTTATCTCTTCACAATTTCAAAAATGTTTATTCAGAATACAAGATATAAATTCATATAAATACACCAATTCGACTTACGACCTCGTTTTGGAAATTTCTCCAAACTTAATTATACGACTTTTTTAAGTTCAGATTTGGTTTTATCGTCATAATTTTAGGCGGGATACCATTTTTCATATTGTTTGAGCTTGTATTTTAGATTTTACCGAGAAATGAAATTTGAAAACTTGTAAGGGATTTGACCGCAAAAATCGTTTCGGGGGGAAACTTTACCCCCCTAGTCGCCAATTACGGTCAAATCTCTTATATAGTTTTTATCTTTATGTCGTCATAAAATCAATATCGTGAGCAATATCATAATGAAAACTTACAAGTAGACTAAAATCATTGCTGTCAATCCGAATCTGAGGTCAAAAATTTTGTACAAAAGAATTTTTCAAAATGAGGCCGTAAGTCGAATTGGTGTATTGAATAAAAATTTCAGGAGTCAGACTAAGAACGGAATCAATTCTAGGCCTAGTTCGGCTACAGGTGCAAATTGTTGCAGTGTCAAATTTATCAAAAGAATAATCGATTATTTAGATAAAAGCAACGCCTAAATTATGCACAATGTCAAAGATAAATAAGATATGCGCAACATAGATTGACACTAGCTTCAAAACTAGAACTAACTTCACACACAGCTTCTATCTACAATTAGGTAACCTGTAAGATTTCGGGAAATTTACAAGCATTTCATAGCATTTTGACAAATTTCTATTATGCAATATTTTATAACAGAGCGAACTGTTGAGAAATGCTGCAAGCATTATCAGAATTGCTGCAAGCACAAAGAAAGCATTATCAGAGACCACTTGCAGACAGCTAGAACTGTAGCTTCCCTCAACATAACATTTCTAATTTCATCTTAAAAGTCTTCGCTTAAATGCCGTGAAAAACAATCCATCGTTTTCTTGCCTTAAAATACCCTTTGCTTCTGTGTTTTTTCGATTTGGAGCGTCGGCCAATGACATGTGCAGTTCTTATATCACTCTTTGGCATCACTTATTCCACCGTTAGTTACAGCAAATGTCGCCTCGTTTTCGGGTAAATCAGGACTGAAAATACAAAATATACATAGTCTTTTTGTAATGTTAGAATAGAGGCTGTACACGTATTTCGCCTATATCATATCACTTAGAAATCTACACATTCTCTCTCTAAACTGCTCTTGAATACACCCTGATGGTATGCAAATATCTTTGTCATTCAGTATTTTGGAAATTACATCTACTGTCATTTAATAATTCCAAAATTTTCTAAAAACTAAGCTTTGTATTTTCTATTTGTTGTTGTGTATCGCCACTCCAGACTCTACTATTTTTTGCGTTTACATCTGAAAATTTGTGTCGGTCCATTTTGCCTTGAAGGAGGCTTTGATATTTGACTAAACCAGCTTTTTATCAATATCTGAGTTACAAAATGCCGTTCATAGGTAACCATTATTTATTTTTGATACGATTGGACTAAGTCACATACAAATAGTTTTTCGTGCATCACTGTATCCCATCCTTCATCTAAGTAATTAGAACTTTTGTTTGTTTGGGAAAAATTTCCTCAAACATTTTCATTGAACATTTTATTTGCCAAATAGAAATGTATATGTTTGCCTTAGTGCTGTTCCTTTCCTGCCAATAACTTGCATGTTTTAATGACTTTTTCGTAAAGAGCGTGTTTTAAAGATGAAACTCTGAGTTACTACTGGAATTTCAGTTTTACTTGAGCTCTATTGTCAGCACGGTCATTATTTCATATATGATTGTGCGATTTCCCGGACACATTAAGTCTTCTTTCCGTATAAGTGAATCCTCTTTTAAACCGTTGCGTGTCAGACATTTTGTGAACATTACAAAACAATGTCTCGAAAACAGATCTAGCGATGTCCTGCTGTATAAAGGCATCTGCAATCCGCTAAATTCGGCAGCAATGTATTACCATAGTACTCAAGAAAGAATGCATGCAACGAAAGCACTACTTATCAGTGCAAAATCCATCACTTATTTTGTTGGGGACATATTAAACTGCAAAGATTAAGATCTTGCTAGATGCTGCAATTGCTAGATGTTCGTGGATTTAACCAAAGATAGGCTGTTTTATTCCTTATTTATGTGGGAAATTCATAATTCTCTTATCAAGAAAACTTGAGTTTTTTATTACTTTAGTTATATTTTGCCACAGAGCAGAGTCGGCAGGATTCTATGGAAGACGTCCCGCTGACACTGTGATTACATAGCAATGCCTCCAGACTTCGTGTGTGGCAGCAGATTTTCACCGGCCGCAATTAATAGATTTTGAGTAAACGTATAAGAAAAGTTTCATTTTTTTATAGACTAACGTAATTTTTTGAAGCATAGTCTCACATTATTGGTCAATTTGACTCTGTAGGGCGACTCTAACTAAATATCCTTCAAAAACGACATCTTAGTAATTTGTTAAGATACTCTTTCCTCGTTCAGTTTCAAATATGTTCAGTGTCATCAAATATACATTATGCTAAAATTGACCTCGATAAATATATCAAAGAAAAAAATAAATGCTTTACTTTCTGAAACGTCTAACTCAAGTTTCAAACATCACGTTGCTTTTATCAAGTTCATTATTGTGATATCTGGTTATTTTCAAACTCCTTTTGGCAGACAGAGAGGTTGACCTAAAGAAATGCATGACCAGTAGTAATTCGTGACAAAATTAATCTATTCATTTTTAATTTTCAATTGTGCACTTCCATGGAGTATTCACAACGGTTTAAGGCTCAAAATAGATAAGCAAATCAGATAAACTTTATATCAAAACTTTGATACTCATTTTGAAATTTTCATTTAGATAATCAGAAGTGCTTTAAATCACGCTCTTGTTAATTGCAGCATAGTTAGATATGCAAAAGATAAGAGCTGATTGTTGAGTTGGTAAGGGAAATCAGCACTTTTGCCATTTTTTACAAAGCCATGTTAATGCTATAGAAGGGAAAGCCCATTTCATACAAAAAATGTTAATTGCAAATCTAGTAAGAAAAAGCTGATCAACTTAGCAAGATGCTCAGTTTTTGAACATTGTATTAAGACTGGTCTACAGCACATACTACATAAGGTATGAAAAGCATCAGTTTAGAGGAAAACAGTTTTGCTAGTTCCTTAACAAAAATGCACTTTGCATAGAAAGGATACGTGGCTCAATTGACTTAAATTAAGAAGAAAAAAACAAGTTGAGGACCAGAATAAAAAAAAAATAAGTTTGATAGTTAAAAACACCTATGTTTTGTGTGTTTTTAATTACCAAAATAATTTATTTCATTCGTGTACTCAATTTATCTGCTAACTATATTATCGTTAAATTTAAAAAGAAGCACTGCATAATAGAAAACAAGCATAGAAACTCATAGTGAAATTTGCATACCTATCAAAGATCTTGGCAATTCTCAACTCCCCTCTTCCTTTTCTCAAGCTAATTCTTGTTGTTGATGCATGGGCCAATATATGGCCCCCAACCGGTTTTTTAGGGTCAGCTTGAAAACTAATGGGAAATATCGAATAATTATTTAATACAAATTTCTGGCTTTTTTAAAGATAAGTTCTTATATTTGTTGGCTTTTTTATTTAATCAAATTTTTATTCACTTACTTGAAAAAAATTATGCACCGTTTACCATATAATTGTAATAAAATTCAGTGAATGGCCCAGAAAAAGCACCAAACTTTCTCCAAACAATTTCACATTCTGCATTTAATGATAATTTTACATGCTGATGAATAGTTTTATCACTTATCCTCGCACATTGACCAAAGACAAACCAATTTACTTTTTATAACAATTTCTGTTTCCTGCAGTGTGAATATTTTATACAAAAAAACTCGTACCTCATTGTAGCTGCAAAGAAAAAAAAGTTGATTACTTTACAATTATGATAAATCGGATAAAAACAAAATTATTAAAATTTTAGTAACAACGTGATTAAGAGTATTTTTGTGGCATGCACATGCATGTGACATTAGGAAGGATGTATGACTTTGAGAAAGTTTTAAATCTTTTATCTATCTCAAAACTTTAAGCAATAATTTGATACGAGATTTAACAATTTTCAAATTTGGTTATGTTTTTACTGCACAGACTTTAATTGAATATAAACGAAAAACAGTTTCTTGTGATACTAATTTTGTTTTTTCTTGTGATACTAATCTTGTTTTTAGTCTTTACTGATTTACGTGTATTTATTGTTGTTTATTCTCGGCGTATTGCGGTGTTTCATATTTGCTACATTTTTATCGACTTTTCGCCACTAGAACTCCTTGGAGCCCGTCGAGCAGCCTGCTACAGTGGCCTTTTCTTCATTCATATATAATTGAATAGATGACTTTTTAAACTGCTGCAAGTCATTTTGGCATGATGCGCGAAAAATTGTTACCAACTTGTTGAAATGAATATTTGTTTCAGCGAAATTCACCCAATCATTGCAAGACTCAAATAAGTGTTGGGGTGGATTGTGTTTTTGTCGATTCTAAAAGAAAAATGTATTTTCAGTTTTTCAAAATTGCCTGATTCTGTTCTCTTGAACCTCTCTTTGTATCAAATAGCCTATTGCATAGGGATTCTTTTTTAGATCTTGTGACTTGAGAATACTTTTGAAGAGGATTTTGCCTATAACAACTCTGTGGTATTAGATAAGCAAAGTCAATGTCAAATATTGCCTTTGTTTGAAAACCATGTTGAACAGTATCAAGAGCGTCGTGCAACGTGCCGAAAAAGAAATCAACAGGTAAACTGCATAATACCTCCAGGGTCAGCAGTCATCTGAAATAAAATAAACAAGTTTGTTAGATATTTGCTAGACAAATTAGTTTTTATAAACATCTATTGATGTTTTAAATTTTCCACGCTTTCTAAGCCAGGGTCAATTGTATCTAACAAATTTTAAATGCAGAACCATTTGTATTATTTAAGACCAAAGTGGAATATGGAGTTTTTAATGACCTCTGTGATTGGAGCCTAGCTGTTCAAGACCATGCAAGAATGCCATGCAGGAGAACCATGCCGGACAGTGCCTTAGCCTCTGAAACTGCGATTTTCTTAGTTATTTTCATTGCTTTAAGTAAAAATAGGTCATATAAAATCGCAAAACCTCAAAACCTCAAAAGAGCATTCTATTATAGCTAACTGTGTACTGTGTCGTAACAACAAAGATGAAGCCGGTACTGACCTGGTTAGTTATAAACACAGCAACGTTGTACTCTAAAAGAAATTAAAAACGGTCATAATTTTTATGCTGGATTGAAGATACCTTAGCAAATGTCGTTACTTGTTGATACGATGATACAGAGGCCTTTGAGATCATGCTTTACTAAAATGATTAAATAAACATTCGTTCGACATGACTGCAAACTGTTTCGCCAACTGATTCTTGAAAACCATTGCTTGGTGCCAAAGCCCAAGAGAATGTAAATCATCAAGAGCTTTTTTTAAAAGTGAAGAAAAATGAATTTGAGTTGGTTTCAGAAAAAAAGGATCATTTGCTTGCAGATATGTCAAAATCACTGTTATGTCAAAATGTCAAAGTTTAAAGCTAGACCTGTCCCAAATTTTTATGTGAATTTAACTCAGGCTAGTTAGGTGATGCAAGGGAATCTACAAATACTGCGAATACCTTAAGCATAATGCTTAATGAATTCTGATGCAAAACGCTTTCCCTTAACAGGCATTTCTTAACAGCGCCATGTGCCGTAAATTCCACAGCTTTCGGCATTTCAGAATACTTTCAGAGCAGCTGCAGGATAATTGCGTCATTTGAATTTAGTGAAACAATGTTATTTCTCTGTTCCTATTGTTATTGCTCTGTGCTTACATAGATGCAAACTTTTGCTTGAATTCAAACCAAAGCAATACACGAGAAACGAAGATAAATAATATGCTAAAAACTGAATAACAGCAAAAATATAGACAATCACATATTCAGAGGTAGGTATATAAATAGATCTCACGGGTCGGGAAATCGATTATGAATGTTTTAATTTAGGTCAAAATTAGGGTACAAGGATAGTTTACAGTCTGAAGTACAGCAGCAGTGGTGAAGATTTTAATAAAAGACTAAATTAAAATTTCAGCTTTATAAAAACTCAGCTTTTTCATTAGAATTTGCTGCCAAATATTTGAAGTATCCATGATTGATTGACTTAAACTAAATTGCAGAACAGTACAGCATCAGTTTGTGTAGAAATAAAGAATAAATAAATAAATACTTTGAGCTCTAAAAGCTTGTCATCTAAGCACTGAACTAATCCAATCGAAAAACCTTTGCATATGCCAGATGAATTACCAGCCAAATTTTGTTCATCAGTCCTCTGGTTTTAATTTATTTTTCTTGATTGTCCTGCCTTGTTCCTGGTTACCGCTACTCAAAATGCACTTCATCATTCAGATTCTGGTAATGCAGAGAATGGCACGCTTGCAACTTAATTTTCTTTTGACCAATTAACTACTACGTAGCTAGTGCCAACCTGGCACTCTTAATCATGCATCCTTAATCAATGTAGGTATAATCATCCAGCAAATGAAGTGTAAAGTTTGGGTCCTCGGTATAGAACAACTTGCCTTCTGAAATCTTCTGCAGCCTTGAAAGCATCTGGGCTAACTTTTGCTGTCGATCAGCTAGCTCTCCTCGTCCACAAAAATCCACTCTAAACAGAGCCATAATTGAATCAATAATCTAGACAGCCAAAAAAAATCCAAGTTAACTTTCATTATCTTATCCAATATAATGATAACTTGCAATTTGTATGATATTCTTATTTTCTGAAATTTTCATTTTCTGGTGTTCTTATATTCTGGTGAATTTTTATATTCTGAAATTTTGAAATTTATATTCTTATATTTTGGCATTCTAACGCTCTGATATTCTTGTATTCAGATATTGTTATATTCTCTATCCTTAGCAGTTCTGCCATGTCATATTGCCCGCTCATATTGTACCAGACTCCCAAAGTGATAAGATCAACTTTGAAATGAGTATTTAATAGCAGCTTTCTAAGAGCGCCAAATTTTTCCATTAGAATCGCTGCCAGTTCAAGTTTTCTTATCAAGCAAATCAGTTATTGTCGATAAACTTGAAAATTAAAAATTCATAGCGTAATAGCTTGAACGCACCAATAACTTGAATATTCCTGGCTCTTCATGAAACTTAGCAGCCACACAATCAAGGATCTCGTATTGATGCTCGCCTATTGAAGATACAAAGATTTTTGTAATCTTAAAGGACAGTGCAGTGACCTGCGCAGGGCTCGTCTGGGATGAACATTAGATGTACAAGACAATTTTTAGAGATAGCTTATGTTGAAACCACATTAATGAATACTCATAGCCCTAGAAATTCAGTAACGCATTATGTAACAACAACAATATGGTAATTAGTTTTTCTTGGGCAGAAATCGAATTTTTCATAGATCACGTTTGCTCCTTCACATTTCATACGATGTATGCGATAGTTTGGCGCCTTGTAAGTATCAGCTACTTGACAATTTTGAAACAAATATTCTTGTTTACAGGGAAGATAAGGCTTGATATTAAACGCAACCTGATGCATAAGCTGTTAATAGTCGGCGAAAAGTGTCAGTTTATTAAGAAGAATATCAGCTGCTTAAACAATGGTTAATTTGCTTCTCGTTTTTATGACAGATGAATCATGTCTTTGCAGCAGACGTGATCAACCTTTTTTATTCGAAAATCTAACAAAAATCTTAACAGTTTACATGTCTTTATTCAAAATGTTCGCTTTTTTCAATAAAATGTCATGGTCTTGTAATCAGCGACCAGCAAATGAATGAATCAAATAACCAAGAAGGTTCTACTATAATTCATTCATATCAATAGTGTCCACACGCTCATATAAGAAGAGAAAAAGGTAAAAATAAATTTTTACCTTTATTGTTTATCTATTGATGCTTTACTTACTTGTATATGCCCGTACATAGAGAACATTTTCCAGCATTGCATCTTGATCAAGATTAAATCTATCAGCGATTGCTCTCAATCGATCAGGACGGCTAAATCACATTAAGAACAGTAAACTTCGAAAGTTTTTCCTAAAAGCTGATGCAAAATCAGGAATGTATTGTGTTTCAATAATGAAATTTTTTAATGATTCCTGACATCGTGAAGCATTAACAGAATACTGCTTGAAAGTTTGGCATCAAACCAAAGTTTGGTCCATGCGCATAAAAACTACGTCAATAGGATTTGAAAGATAAACGAAAAGTATCTGGTGTCTTTTGGACAAATATTTATCAAGCTTCAAAACACGGGACGCTCATGAGTGTTTGGCTCACGGGCTTCAAAACATTGTTTTGCTAGTGACAGTTTGGCTCACAAGATTCAAAACACTGTTTTGCTCGTGACTGTTTGGCTCATGAGCTTCAAAACACTGTTTTGCTCATGACTATTTGGTTCACGAGCTTCAAAACATTGTTTTGCTCATGACTGTTTAGCTCACGAGCTTCAAAACACTGTTTTGCTCATGACTGTTTGGCTCACGAGCTTCAAAACACTTCAAAACACTGTTTGGCTCATGACTGTTTAGCTCACGAGCTTCAAAACACTGTTCGGCCAATAAGCTCACAAGCAGTAATGAAAGGGGTTCGTTGCAACATTTAGGCTCTTCAACATGAAACTTTTTTGGCTCACGTGTATCTGTAAAGTATTGACAA
Organism: Rhopilema esculentum; assembly: GCF_057945365.1. Taxonomy (NCBI): domain Eukaryota; kingdom Metazoa; phylum Cnidaria; class Scyphozoa; order Rhizostomeae; family Rhizostomatidae; genus Rhopilema; species Rhopilema esculentum. The sequence goes on from NC_142827.1 coordinate 11,477,570, forward strand.
ATCTTAATTGAAAAAGATACAAGGTGTTCTAGAAGAAAAGGTAAGTTGTGTTATAGTTCAAAAAAGCCATTTGATAAAACAATTGCAGTCTTCTATTAAGTTCCCTGAGTGAAACAGATGATTACAATGAAATGTAATAAAGAAAACTTCCTTAAATAGTTTTACACTATGCTACAAGCTGAGTTTCTCGATCATGCTTCAATTAAAGGGCTCAAACTTTTAAACAGTTTCAAAATCAATTTCAAAATTATTAATTTTTTTGAAGAAATAAGGTCTGTAATACGTTCAAAGATAAAAAGTTAACAAGTGAATTGACATAAAAAATTGGTTTGCCCTTTAAGTTTTCCAACAGTTACCGAAAGTTTCCGACTCTTTTTCTTAATGTATTTCTCAGAGTGTTTTTTTCGCAAAATTCAGTTAATAAAAAAGCCAAAAAACTATATGACCTCTCAAAGAATAAAATCTTTGATACTTGATTTGTTAGAAGTGCGCCATTTCTATCAGAAGACAATAGGTTGATATTCTTACCTCTGTGTCAATGAATATTACTTTTCCTCCACCATAGCCGTTTGGGCCTGGCAACTGTGCAGTCACTGCAACAAAGGCAGATAAATAACTTGCATCTTTAAGTATTGCTCCAATTTATAAAAAAGGCTGAAACAATCTGAAAAAAACTCGAACAATTTACGGTTTGAACAAAGCCTACTTATGTGCCTTCCATTGTCAGACCTGTCGTCGTTTACTACAAGGAGTATCAAACTGCCTTGAGTCCCTAGTTTTCCCGGCTAATGCCACAAGTTTTATGACGGGATAGAATTTTCTGAGTTTGGGCAAAATTAAAGTCCTGATTTAAAGCATAAAGTAGAATTAAAGCAAGGCAATATTCTTTGGAAGAATGGCTGGATGCAAAGAGAAAATTCAATTACAAATTTAATATAAAGCGGAGTTCTTTGTAGGATCGTTTTTACGACTGAACTGTTCTCTTGCCATAAAATCTTCTCTCTTTGGTACAGAATGACTTTGCAAATAACAGTGATAGCAGACTATGAAGCAGCTGTAGGCGAAACACATTCCTTGTCTTGTCCGGAATTTAATTTAAAAGACAGCATTTCATTTAGTGAAACATTGCATAGACTTACCACAAAGGGTATGTGACAGCTGCGTTTTCCCAGTTCGGAATTCTGTTAAGAAAACGAGTTGTTATGGTTTCTCGAACTCTTAAAGAAGGAAAGTTGCTACCAACACCGAATACTTAACTTTTTTCTTTAAGTCTAAACCACGAGGAATAACGACGGCCTTAATTTCAGCCCAAGAGTACTATTAGCCCTGGTTCATGAAAGAACATTGTCTAGCTAAACTAGCCAGAACCCTCTATATACTTTCCGTGTTTTCTTCTTTAAATACGTAGTAAAACTTTTTAGGAACATTTCAGAGCCAGTCTAGCAATGGACCTTCAAAATAAACATTCAATTTGGTTTGTAATCTAACTTGTGAGATATTTCCTCTTCATTAAGTGATAAAAAATAATGCTTAATCAAAAATCAATAACAATTACTGTTTCTACCTCCAAAAGCTTCTGTGATAGACATACTCTCAATTCCTCCTGCAACCAAATTAAAAGATGGTAAAAGATGTTTTTATGAAGCTGTTTCATGGCAAATAATTGACAGAAAATGAAAATCGAATTTATACTACAAATTACGTACTTAGTAAAACCTTTATTTATGTATTTACAACATCATGGCACAAGAGTTTTATGAATAAATTCAGCTGAAAATTAACAAAAAACTTTACTATTGAGTTTTTTCCTAACAGATACAACCTCATTTGATTATTTATAAACTTCTATCGACAATCAAGGTAGAGAAATTATCCCTAAGGAAGGTAGGGGCCCCTTGGACAAATCTCCTATTACCATGGGCATGAGAATGAGTTGATTTGGCGACTTTCAAAATGTTTACAAATAAACGCCGGAAGAAGGTAAATGATAAGTTCTCTGTAATTGACTAGAATCACACATTTAAAGAGCTTCTAAGTTTCAAGCTGAAAGAAATCGGGAAAGCTAAAATTGAAATTTCTTTGAGAAACTTAGCTAGATTGGGCTGTTGATCCGGGGAGTGCGGTTTTGAAAAAATTATTACATGACCTAAAATTTATAAACTCCCCAAAACCCTACTCCAAAATTTGGATACAATATGAAATGCATACCCTTAAATGTACTTAAAATCTGCAAAAATCTAGCAACTCAATCAAGTAAATAAAAACATATTACTGCTGAAAAACCTATAATACTTTGTGATATTTTCATTTTATATCGCAACCATAGACTTGATTACGATATACCCTCTCTCTTGATATTGAATAATAAAATTCTAAGTCGTAGGGTAGTGTCTTTTAAGTGCAATGCAAAATATAAAAATAAAACCAGATTAAGAGTTCTTACCTCCCAAAAGTTTGCTAAAAATAAACAGACGATTGTTAGTGAAAGGTTATAACTTCGATATACTAATTAATTATTGTTACAAAACCATTAGAAAAAGTCAACATGAGTTTATTTATTCGGTCAATTCTTTTGCTCGATATCTTTTACAAGCTATCTTTGAAGGACTGGAAACAATTCTAGACAACCTTTTTTACCACATTCTTCAAGACAAAATATCAGACATAAATGTCAATTAGCCCAAAATCAATAAAATCAAGGTTTTACATAAAAATAACTGAAATGTTGCTGTAGAAAACATACTCAAATTCTGTGCTTCCGGACGATATCCTGAAAACGGTTCTTCTTTTCTCACTGTACTCAAATGCAGTCAAAAAGCCTATAGCCTGTTAGGAAGATTTAATTTGTTTTTACATTTTCTGCAAGAACACATCAAAATTTACGCTATAACTTTGCAGTAAAATAATGATATTAGGGTTTAGTACCCTTTAATTTGAGAAAAAGGTACTATTATCTCATCTATAAAAGATATTAAGATAGCAGAAACAGCTTCTTTCCTCTCTTCAGACAGCCACCATCCTCCCTCCTCACTCAAACATAAGCCCAGTTTACACTACGAAAATTAATCTAGGTTAAAGTAACCGGGTCGAAACCAGTACTTTTTGTCCAAACAAAGTCGTTTTAATGGTAGGGTGGCTAGCAAACCAAAAGGGCCCGGTTCAGGGTGTGGCAGATAAACTTTTTTTAAACCACAACCCACTAATGAAAGCATAGCCTTAAATACGCTCAGTCCAAATCAATTGTTGATGGGTGCTGTACTCTTTTCTATTCAAGGATTCTATACAGATAACCTTTTCACAATAACAGCAAAATAATAGTTCTATTTGTAACTTCAAGAAAGTCTAACAACAGTTCAAAATAATAATCCTAGTTTAACACTTCTAGCAATATTGCCATGTGAGCCTAATATCTAATATTGTGAATCTGAGCCAAGAAAAAGAATTCAATCTGCTAGTTCTGTTCTTGCATGTATCATTCTTTCATTTGTCTATGTGAAAATCTTGGCTACAATTTGAAATTTAATAAACTACAAACTTGTTTACACTAAAACCCGATTCTTCACTCTGTACCATACTTTTTAAACACGTTGTTCATTTAACAATTAGCAGCAAACAGAAAAACTTCAATATAACTTTTTAACATGCACCCTCGACAATAAAACTTGAAAAACCTGAAGGAAAGCTTTGCACTTTAGCTTTCACAGGAAGAAACTTTCGTGGGAAGAAACTTTTGCGTTTTTAGCGTTTTTGGCCTAAAATCGCGAATGTTTAATATGCAAAATTTCCTGAAATACCAAATTTGCGAAAGTTTATTTGTCTGAAATATCCAGAAAATTTGCTGCTGATCATATTAGGAACCTTGATGGCGAATGATTGTTTTGAACAAATTTTGATGTTGTTTTGTTGGTATCATTGTTTTTGCTAAAACGCCAAATTTTGTTCTTGCGAAAGGTTCTATTTCGCTTCTTTCGCTAAAGTTGATTCCAAAAATTTAGTGCTTTTCTGGAGTCGAGAGGCTTTCTTTCTGCGAAACTTTCTTCCCTTATGATATGACCCTTGGGCACGTCTGATTACGTATGAAAGGTCATTATTAGCTAGAAATGTAACAATGGCGACTCCAGACAACTACTTAAAGCAGCAGTTCTACTTCCTTCCAGAAAACTATTATCATCTGCAGTTTCAGTTTATTTCTCTAGAAAGTATGACAGACTTGTATTTCTCTAGTAAGTAAGACAGACTTGTTTTTGTGCGATATTTGAAATAGATTGTCTGTATAGTGGATGTTGGTCATGGTGGGATCCTGTGGCCTGCGCGCAGACTTAATTTTTTTCGCGTTGTAGTGAAGCCAGCGTCCTTGGCCTTGGCAGTGACTGTAATATCTCAGTTTATGAAAATTATCTTGTTCAACCTTTGCAGAAAGGGCTCGTTTTTTGAATGTCTGATGGCCCAGGTGGCAATCGCCACTTTACCACCCGGCCATACCGTTCCTGTTTCCAAGTAGAGCTTGAATCCAGATTGGGGGGCGACCCAGGTTAGCTTGCATGCACTTGGGAATGCATGCACTGGTGTCACGATGTAGGTGAATTTAAAATTGCGGGCCTTAGCTGGGAAATGTTTTTGCTCAAAATATTACAAGTTCACAATCTTTGTGGTGTAAAAGAGAGAGCTTAAAGCTATAACTGTGGATAACAGTTACCGACAGGAGCTTGGCTGTGAAAGGTCATCGTCTTGAAGGGACATAAAAGAACACTTCACGATATGGGACATCATTATCACTTTCCTTGCCTTGCTGATTTGCTCAGTCCTATTCTAAAAGAGCAAGTAGCCTTGCAAGTAGCGGAGAATCTGCATATCATCATACGATTCCTTCTAGAACACTATTATCATCTCTGATCTGGTTGCATATCTTTTTATTGCTTGTGGTTTCGTTTGTAGCTTTGCTCCATCAAACATTTCGTCACTTTCTCAAACACCGATCTCTTTTCGACATGTCATCAAATTTCCCCTTTTGACAATCCACCTATACCCCTTATGAGGAAAACTTTCATCCCAGACCGCTCCTCGTTGAATTTTTCCACTCATCGTTCATATTTTGACGTTGTCTTGTGCTTGACGTGTTAACCTTTTTTTAGAATGGCATTGCACATGGTCGAGTTCAAACTAAACCGGGCTCGTCTCATTTGCGTAACCCGAATAGAGTTAAATTGGTTAAACCGGATTAAAACCGGCTTAGTTGCGCCACACTGCAGATTTGCTCGACAAAATCTTTTCGCGCGACAACTTTTCATTCAGGGGAAAGTAGGCTTAACGTTGACCAGGGTCAAACCAGGATGAAATTTTGCAGTGTGAATCTGGCAAAAGACCAAGTATAAAGTTTTTGCTAGATTGTGAAGCTTTTGTTCTGAAAGAAAGACGACAACATTTTTCTCTTTACCAAAGAACCTCGTCGGGGCGTGAGGGCTGGGAGTGTGGTTAAGGCAGTTAATTGCTCTCCCGATCAGTAGGTCAAAAAAGCATTGAACTTTATTCCAACAATATCGTCCTGACTCGAGTTAACAGGTCACTAAGCTCACAGAAAAGAGCCCCTTTGCCTTTAGAAAACTTTCAAATATGACGCAAACGCCCTGGAACTAGCTTAAACCATATATACAATAGCATACCAACTTTCTTGCAGTCTATGGTTTCTTTAAAAGGCTTTCTTGTCATTAACCTATGCAATAACAAAACATCTTGATTTGTTGCTTATGGGAAAAGGAAGTACAAGACTAAGAAAATTCTTACAGAGACTTTGGCCACCGCTTCTTTAATTTTTTCAACTTTTGCCTCTGATATCCCTTTGACGTTTAATAGTTTCCTTTTTGTTGTCATTTGCAGGCCCTATTGAAAAATTCAAATCAGATTATTTTTATAAGTCATTGTTGTTTAAGGAACATAGAAATATACATCGAGAAAAGGGCCTTGCAGGAAATCAAAATTATCGTCTTGTTTTAAGCTTGTGCCTAAAATCTAAACTCAGAACCAGCTTTTTCAACCAAAAGTCAATCAGCTTTGATGTTGTTAAATATTTGGAAGCTAGCAAGAGCATAATTTTGGTTCTAATGCTACCAGTTGAGGGTTTTTGTCAAAATAGACTGTCATTTGTGGGTAAATTTTTAATACTTTAGCTTTGGTACTCTTTGAGTCTGACTGGACCCCCTCTTAAGCCATAATGGGATTACCCCCCCCCCTCCCCGGGACTCTCCAACTGCAGAGACAAACATTAGAAGCCTTGCACTAAATCAAATTTCCCTTTCGATCTGCTGAAATGATGGCAAATGATTTATATTTACCTTTATAGTGCATATTCCAGCTGACTTGAGCTTTTTCAAATCTGCGACATTCTGTTGAATGAAGATGTAATAATAATGAAAACATTTTTTATTTTATATTCTTCTACTTACAACAGTAACCTCACTTTACAGGTAGTTACTATCGGCTAGCCTGGTGACAAGTTTACTAATTTTACAAAAGTTATAACACTTAAATAAATCATATGAGTGCAAAGAATCTTTAGAAGGAGAGCAGTTCAGGGTTTGTCCATAATAACAATAATAATAATAATAATAATAATAATAATAATAATAATAATAATATAATTCATTTTAAGTTGGTGACCATAACAGCAGCAGTACTAATTAAAGCCAACTATACACAAAAACAACCTATTAACATAAATTCTAAAATCTAAGAATATTTATCATATTTTATAAATAAATAATTCAAATATTTTATAAATACAAAAAATTCAATGCTAACTAGATATAGCCAAGGTTTGTTATAAACGTTTTGCAAAGCTTGCAGTTGCATTTGTCTGTAGTCCATTTTTTATGCGACCCTTAAAGATTTCTAGAGTGCGAGACTCCTTGGTTTCACTTGGTAATGTCTGCCAAAGTCTGCTTCCAACATATTGTATGTTTTCTGTACCATGAGCAGTTGCATTTGCTATTGGTACCAGAAGACCATCATTTTTTCTAAGATCGTATGATATGTTCTTTTTTTCGACAAAAATATCTTCCATGAATGATGGATTTAAACTGTTTTTGGTTTTATATATCTCCATGATAAGCAACTGCAAGTTTCTTTCGTGAACTGATACGGAGTTATCTTTTGCTAGAAGTTCATCAAAAGAGGATTCAGTGTCTCTGTATACAATTCGCAAAACTCTATCATATCATAGCTAGAAACTAAAACAAAGAGCTACAACGAGACCACGATCTCTTTAAGTTACAACATCTTCTCATCTTGGAATAGTACAATAAATAAAGAAAGTGCAGCTTTGGGTATTTTTATAAAACTCCATGAAAATTTCTACAGGGATGCAAAGCAAGATTTTATTTTCTTCATTCATAACACGCACTAACGTGATTACTTTGGTAGTTCTAATCTAAATGATTGATACCAACTGTCCTGATTGAAATCATTTCAGTTTAGAAAGATATGGAAAATTTGCAAGCCGAGAATAATAAAAGGTTTCAAGAAAATGTTCTGTAAGTGAACAGCATTTATAGAAATATTGTATTTTACTTCAAACATTCTAGCCTAAATCAATCAAAAGTAGGCTAAAATCAATTTGGACTTGCCAATTAATTGCGCAATTTAGATTTACCTTGACTTTCACGCAAAAGGCAGGGCAGGAGTCTAAGAAAGGACAGCCCTACAAGGGTAGAGTATTCATTTTTAAAGGTGAAATTCCATATACTGTGCACCCTTTAAACATGGAATTGAAAGTAAAATAATGGACTATGCGAGGATTATCTCAATTATGATCGATTTTGGCAAAGGCGGTACTTCTGCACTGTGCAGAACATCTGGCTACTCGGATGGTCGATTGAGACCAGAACCGAATCTTTGTCTTTTCTCTGGAATTTCTTTCAGCTGACGCTAAGTAAAATTGCACAATTGCGTTTGATTTTAGACATTGATGTGGCTGCGGTGATCTCATTCGAATTACAGTGGAACGTTAATACGGCCACCAACGGGCCACCAAAAATTGGCCGTATTAACGGGGTGGCCGTATTAACGAGGAAGGGTCACATTTTGGAGTTTAAGGGGTAGAAATTAAAAATAACATCCTAAGGAACTGTTTTTAATAGACATCTGGAAATGTAGATAAAGTTATAAAAAGATATGTTAAATAACTAGTCCACAAGCAAGCAAAACGAATAGGAAGTCCTGGGTTCTTGGGCCTTAATCACCAAATCATGATGTTGCAAAAAAATTGGTGACTTTTGACTGGTTCGTTCTGCGTTCCAGCAAATCACTTTAAGTGGGGCAATCACACCTGAAAGCAAGCGACTTTGATAATAAAAAGTTCTTTTATAAAATGAATGAGATTATTGTGATTTTACTACAGTTTTGCTAAATACAAATGACCGTATTAACTGTGTGGAATTATAAAGAATCCTGCTGTTTGGGATCACAAAATGTGGCTCTGGTCGTACTAACGGGAGGCCGCATTAAGGGGTTTTTTATGAGACTATGAATGGCCGTTTTTCCGGACCAAACAAATGTGGTCGTAATAACGAGGTAGCCGTATTAACGAAGTGGCCGTAAGGCGGGGTTCCACTGTACATTTGCTGTTGAAAGTCTTACATCATGCTCACTCACATATTGTCAATAATGATGTATAGTTTAATCTTTTTCCGTTAACAGTTTTGCTTCTAGGCAGATACATCATTCGATGCTCAAGAATATGGCGATTCCAACCATATCAAAATAGTTGGCAAATATTGTAAAATGATACTTTCCAAGAAAATTTATTGCCTTAATGAGTGTAACACCTTCAAAAGCTATTTTGTACCCTTGCGTTTGAGATAACAAAATCTGTCAATAATACGATCTCACTGTCCTTAATGTAATAATACGATACTTAACTGGAAGTTCCAAAATCTGATAAATTTTCTCTTCGGGCTCTCAGTTTACATGTTTTCACTCATTCATAGGTTAAGGTGGTAAGGACATGAAAATTTTTGTGACTAAATTTTCTAGGAAGGTACATTATTTTAATGCAAACCAAATAGATTTGAGAGTATAGATCAAAACAGCAGAAGGGCTCAACACCCTCAGCTCTGACAAAATTTTTGCTCCAGCACATCCATATTTTATTTCAGTATAAAACATGAATGATTCACCAAAGATCTCAGGCATAAAACATCGGTACTTACTTCAAATTTTGGTGTATTTCTTCGGCAAAATTTTGGCATAATTCCATTGGCGTGGTCTGACTGTGCTAGTTTTTAATACGATAATTTGCTGACGTGGCGAAAACCATGCGAGATTTGTCCTGACGAACTTTGCAAAATAACAGGCCCGTAGACACTGGGGGCAGGGGGCAATGCCTCCAATAATTTGTGAAAATTTTGCTTGAAGATCTTATAAGCGCAGTATTTCTTAAGGCAGGTAAAGGAAGAGCTATATTTTTATCCATACCCCCCAATCCAGTTTAGCAGTCAACGACCCTGCATAAAAATGAATAAGTTTTAAATGTCTCCCATTCTAAACTAAACAAGGAAAAGAAACGAGACACAACTGGAAGATGTATTACAAGCGTTATGCTCATAGAAATGTAGACATGAATCGATATCTAAACATAGAAAGGAATGACTCGTTACTTTTGAAATGCTCTTACTGAGAACATTTATTTACTTTAAAGACAGGGTTTTTTATAATTGCATTTAGAAATTTGTTCAAAGTTATGTGTGTCGGAACTGCTGGGCTTGTCGCTAACAGTTGAAAACAAGATCTTGGCTCTTTGGTAATAGGAAACTATTAGGGGATGGGGAATTATTGTAAACGAAAGCTTACATGTATTGCCCAGGATCGTCCTTTTGACAAACTTGATGTGGCAAATATTCTAGATGTATTTCTGGCCATCTCTATAATGTCATATTTCGAAAATTGTTCTTGAATTCGGTCAGAATGGTGGTGGCCTTTATTTAACCCCTGAACAATCTAAACATTTCACCTCCTCCCCTACTTCATTAACGTTTCGCAAGCTCTGCCTATGTTACTGATGTTACCATCTTGGTTGCTGCGCAAACAATCCATTAACCTGGCTGCTCAACCAATGATTGGAAAAACATCAACCCCTATTATGTTTTGACTGGAAAATTACATATCAAGATTTTTTTGAATAACTTAGATATTTCTTGAATAAATTAGATTTTTCATTAAGTTTTACCCTGGGTATCAGAGCCTCAGTGATCGAAAAAGGTGACCCCTCTAAATACCATTCGCCGTTTTTGATTACTGAGGGCCCCCTTTAAGAGTCCTTCAGCTAGAAAATAATAATTTTCCCCCCTCAATATCAAGATTTTCTCTCATCTCTTATCCTACGTCAGAATTAAATTTCCAGTGAAAATGATGCTGACCTGGACTAAGAATTGTTGATCCCCCTTGTAAGTTTTTTTACACCTAAGCCTACATCCCTGGTGGTTACTTATTAGAATTAATAGCAATATTCCAATAACGTTTTAAGCTAGTTTAAAAAAGTGATGCAACAAACAACTTTGGAGATACCCGTGAACTTATTTTTGATTTTTGGGGCCCTTTCCCGACGAATTGGCCCGGGCCCTAAACTTGGAGCCAGTCCGCCCTGTTAACAACCAACTTTTAAGAGTCCCAAACACTTTTGTGCTCTAAATAAAAACAGCCAGAATATATTGACTGGTCCAGTTATGGCATTTAACAAGCCCGTCACACTGTGCGAAGTAAGCAGTGTTTTTGAACTTGCAAGTATCCGTCATGAGACATATTTTATGTAGAAAATGAGTTTCGATATTGCAACCTTAGCTGGCATGGATAAAGGCAGGAATGCCAATGCGAATAAAAACCAGGGAGACTTAAATTGGTATTCCACATGTTTTGGGTCAAGGTTGCAAAGATATATCATACCTAAAAGGCATGGTTTCTTCTTACTTTATAAGCATGTCCTATCTCCAAGAAGCTCAAGAGAGACTCAAATTAAGAACCTCTGGAGATATAGAAGCAACTCGTCAAGGGATTTATAGCGCTTTTCCAGAGTTTTTGCTAGTATAAGACCTTGCTAATATAAGATTTGGTCACTTTACATTTTCTGCTTTGTTTCTTAGTATATTTCTAGTCCGCTTTTTTCTTTACTAAGCATGACGAAACCTGAACTGCTTAATCTGAAGAATTGACAATTCGACAATATAATGCTATGTCAGAGTTTTTGTTTTGTTGCCAACAAAGGCAGATAATCAAGGTTTAAATAGCATGGGGCTCAGACGTCAGTTCCACAAGGGATGGCTGGGAGAAGCAAGAACCTTGAAGGCCACTGACGTACGAACGGCTGGTTTGCCTATGATTATGATATGCATAGTGAAACACCAAGTCCAGTAGTGTGCAAACATATAATACGCAAAAGTAAATGAATAGACCTGTATAAGCTACAGAAACTGCATAAAAATGAGTTAGAAATGGTTTCCAGAAAGGTTCAGTGGTAAGGCGAAAAAAGTGGGTACGTTTACCGACCAATCGATAAATTTTTCGACAAAATATAAACCACAAAAATTGTGATTTTTGGCTGCCGAGACTGATCTCTTTCGGATGTTTTGCGAGTCAAGAAGAATCATGCTCTAATGAAAATGTTCCGAAGATTTGTAATTGCCAGAAAAACCACCGAAGGGAACTTTGGGTTTTATACAAGACAGGGAAAGGGTTGTAGTTTTGCTGCTCAATGGACTCCTACGAATAGAATGAGCGAGGTCTATAACGGAAAAATGGTGCAAATTGGCAGAGATACAAAAACATAAATTTTTTATATACTAATGCAATAAGGATGTTATTAAGGTTACCAGCTGCAACCCAGGGTTTATTTTAAGGAATTTTTATCACTGCACAAATCAGTGTAAAAAGATAATTTTGGGGCCAAAAATGAGCTCGACATCAAATATCGTTTCACTTCCAGGCTTTCAGGAATAAAATATTTGTATAAAATGACCTCATCTTGTTTAAAAAGAGTCTTTTTGGGCTTGGGTATCAATTGATTATACAAGTAAAATCGTTTTCCAAGGGCATCGCAGGGTAGACTTTCTTGGGGGGGGGGGGGTGGACTACGAATTCACCCAATCAAAAAATAATATATCTGAAATTCTTCAATTGCTGACACAAACCTCCGAAATCAATTTTTCAATCTAACTGTGTGGCATGTAATAACAGACCTTACAACCATTTAGAGCGGCATCTCGGAAGAAGCACAGGATGTTGTTACTACCAGAGGCGGCACCATGGTTGCGACCGAAGAAAAGGGAAATTTTTCGAATCTTGATGCTCCCAAATCGCTGGGAAATTCACTCTTTGAAGCAGTGTTTACTAATGCAACCTTACTCTTACATGAATATCCATAGCTTGAAAGCTACCTTATACTGTAATGGTTATAAAAACATCAGTAACGTATAAGATTAAAAACTGCTGTTTGGTTTGTTAATTATGTGGCCTACACCTAAAGTAGTCGTACACTTTTGGCCTTACACGATAGAAAACATTTACAGACTGTCTTTTTGTGTTGCTGTTCACTGCTGTTGGCAAAAGGTAATTATCATAAGGATAAATATTCTCGAGAATTCAGTCATTTAGTTTTTTAATTCAGTCATTTATTTTTGTCACTGTCATTTATCCAGGTTTCTTGACATGTTGCGCTCATTTGTTAAAAAAGAAAATAATGAATTTAGGGCTATAGTCCATTCTGCCAGTTGTTATTAACTGGTTGGCTTAAGGACCCAATGAAATTGGGATTAAGGTTATTCCGATACTGATCATTCAAATAGTTTGCAGTTTCGAAAGGAAAAAATGTGTCTTTCGTCACTTAAAAAACTTCCTTTATCATTGCTTAAATTGGTCATCACTGCACGCTAACTTTCTCCTAGTTGAAACCTGAAATAACCCCATGATATTTCTTTCATAGTTTTCCTTTTTTTGTATGTTTCAATTAGTGCAACGGGATTTTTTCACCGAATTTTCGATGTTACATGACCACTTTCGGATAATTGCGGATAATTATGAGCAGAAATGAAAGTCAAAGTGTATGTAAATTACTTACAATGCCATGGCTCTGAAGTACATCAATGTCTTGAAAGAAATCCTTGAATTTGAAAGTAGAAAGCTTTGTGAGTTAATTTCGCATTTACAGGCACATAAAAAACAGTTAAAGTAAACTTTTTGCAAAGACACATAAATGCTTCAGATGAAAACTCCCTGCGAATCCTATTCATTGATCTGCCATGAATAATATAAAACTAAATCAATTTTAGGCATGATTTAATAAAATAATTTCAAAGGTACCCTTGCATGAATTTGTTTTAGTGAAAAATCAAGGATCAGGCCCAAAGCCATTTTGAAAAAACGTAAGCTGATCAAACTTACTTCGTCATCTTCTCCTTCAAATGCTTCCTCTGCGTCGGCATTTACAACTTGATCCAAACTAGCCATTTCAAGTTTTTGAAGGAATTTGAAGAATACTTATTAGAAACGTTCCCTGAAAGAAAATCCACCAATAGACTTTGACATTTGGGGGATGAAAAAGCGAAATAAAATTTGCTTATTTGACTTAACATCTTATCTCCTGGAATATTATAAGTTTCAAAGAGACATTGATAAAATTTTTTTAGCTTTGTCTATGCTAACAAATACTAAGAAACATACCCGTTGAAGAAAGAGTAACTTTACTGGATTTAGAACGTCTTTCTTTGTTCGCAGGTAGCTTGAAATAGTGTAAATCTGGCGTCAGCTGCAGTTTGGCGGGAAATTAGGTCACTAGAGCCCAGTCTCTACCCGGAAGTCATATGAATGACGAAATTCAATTCTCACTGATACATCAAAATCAAACTCACAGTAGAGCAGTAGCCTATATCTTTTAGTATGCAAGGTTAACTACAATATAAGAATTTAATAAGTAGAAAAATGTCATCCGATATACTAGCTTACTCTAACAAGTGAAGATAGCACAACATAATAATAGCCAAATATTTGCTTATTAGCTTGATAATTCAGTATCTTAACTAATTAAATGAAGGTGATTTTGTTGAGAAAATTGTTAAAAAGAGTGATTTTTCCAGTTACGATTCCTTTGAGTTTCATTTGAGATTTACAATTTCTATGCTGGGAGAGTGCAAAGAGATACTTTGAAATTTAAACAAGAAATTTAAACAAGAGATTAAGCAAGAGAGAGTCAAATTTCAGTTTTATGCATGTATATTTCAGAGATGAAAGCAAATTGCAAGACTGGTATCAATCAAACGCAATAAAAAATAGAAGCTTTTCATCAAACTGCAAGGAATACATTTTCAGCTGAAATTAGATACAAGGATAGATGCATTTTACGTTTGCACGAATATAATATACAGATTTTCACTTAGTAAATAAACTCTAAGGAATATCAAATGAAAAGGTCCTTTCAGTATGAACATTGCTTCTACATTAAAATCTACCGTTTTGTGCTAACGAATTGATGATTGTTGGAGTATTTACTTTACCAGGCCAATAGATAGACAGGAGACTTGCGTCTTGTGCTTGGGTGTTTCCAGAGCAGCGAGTCAAAATATCAAGATGATCTTAGAAGTATCGACAAACCTAACAAACGAAGACATTTTTCCTGTGTAACTCACTGAAGAGTAGAGAAAACTTAAAACCCTTTTAAAACGTTTGGTAATATCCCTTTGATAGAGACCCTTTTGAAACTTTTTTAATTAATTGATTAAAAGTTGGCTTTTAGGCTATTTACTATAGCCAGAACAAGAGCCAATATTGGCCAACTATTTACAAAGTGTATATGCAGTATAAAAAAATACATTATAGTTTGCAAAGCCCTAACCCATTTATAAAAGTTTAACACATCCTACTGTTGTAATCAGTGGCGTAGTTAGAGGAGGGTCAGGGGGGAGGGGCCAAAGACACACCTGTAAAGCTAAACAGCTTTTTTTCCGGGAAATTTCTGATCTTGTTAGAAATATAACATGGTTTTCTTCTTTTATTCAAGTATAACATTTTGAGAGGACAGTCTTCAAAGGTAATTATAACGGTTTCTTCAGTTGTTCAGAATCAGATGGGCATCTTAACAATCCCTTTGCGAAGAGAAGACCATTCAATAAGTATGATTTATGACACGTGACTTTGAACAAATAATTAGAGTTTAACTCCTGTTTTATTTCTATTCTAATGTCATTCTGTTATGTTCTGAATATGTGTCACAACTTTTTGGAATCTGTGTCAAATGCTAACAAATATGGTACACGGCAAGCCACAAAAGCGACAACAGACAAAAATTTGCAATCCGGTATCAGATCTGTGCGTTTTCTTGACAAATCATTGTCTGTTGTCTGTTTTTGTCAAAAGTTAAAAACCTTTTTATTCGACAAGAACTATCAAATTTGATTCTGAGGCGAAATTTATTGTTCTGTCACTCATGTAAATGATCAATTACATTAAAAACCACCTTAGAAAAAGAGGTGCTCTCTCCTCGATTAGTTCATCTACTGAGAGAGCTCCTCCTAAATAAACATCTTACGTAATTGTTATTTATTGGCTGTAATTATAAGCATTTATGTGATGTGTGAACATTGTATGTAATTAGTTGAAATGTTGTTGTCGTAACATATTATATGTAGAAGAGTTTTAAGATATAAAGAACTTAACTGAACTGAATAGAACTGAAATATGTCCAAATGTATGAAAAAATTAAAAATGTTTGTTAGATATTTGGACCTGAAGATTAACAAACTTGAACACCAGCAAAAGTGAATATATGGTTATAGGCCATGGGCGACAACTAAACAAAGTAGGTAATGATTTGCCAGACCTTGTCCTTGATAATGAAGTAATCAAAAGGGTTGACAAAACAAAATGCTTGGGGATCAACATCGACCAAAGCCTAACAACATCCTTCCGCAAAGAAAACTTGATCAAGTTTACAAAGCTCTCTTTAAAAGCCATCTTCACTATGGCAACATTGCTTGGGATGCCCTCTCCAACACCAAACTATCCCAACTGCAACGTTTACAGACAAGGGCAAAGAGGCTAATAGCTAATGCCAAGTATAAGGGCGGATGGACTTGCAAATGGCTCATTGTAAACTCCTCGATCTCCTTTGACCAAGGAGTCATGACATATAGAATCTTGCATGACCTCTGTCCCGAAAATTTTCGCCATAAATTCACTGAAAGGTTCATGATTTCAGAGTTTAGAACCAGAAACCGCGGAGACCTGCAAATTCCCAAAGTTAGGTTAGAGTATACAAAGCGAGGTTTCTATTTCTCTGGTGTCAAAACTGGAATGATATCCCTAACAACATTCGAGAAAAAGAATCCATCGCTCGTTTTAAGACAGGTTTTAGAGAGTATCTTGCGAACCTTTACAGGACTACCCTGGGTGCCAGAGCCTCAGAGAGTCAATGGATGAAGAACGGAGGAAGGAGTTGCGTTACATTCTCTTCCATTCTCCTTCGCATTTCCTTGCCCCCGTTTTTTGGCTCTACGAGGCTCTGGCACCCAGGGTACCACAGGACCCAAACACAGCCCCTTGGTAGAGCAGCAATTTGCATTATTTTATTTTATGTATTTATTTTTATTGTTATTTATTGTTTTTTCTTTTATTATTGTTAAACAAATATTGCAAATAGTTCTTTTTTGCAGAAAGGTATCTCGTGTAAAACGGAATATATATTGATATTGACCTTACTGAATTTGTTCCATAGTAATTGTTCCATTGCAAATTTCAACTTCAACCTGCTGGCGAATCTAGCCTTAAAAATCTTTGGGGCGGGGGGCTAGCCGGGGGCCAGCTTTCAGTTATAGGAGCCAACGCTAGTTATTACTTTGTGTACTAGTAGAATGTAAAGCAGTGGCGTGGTGGCCAAAAATTAGCTACAAGGCAGCCATTTTTAGCACCCCCTAGATAAGTATGTACTTGGTAGAGCTCTATCAAGGCTCTTATCATTATGCTAAATAGTTTATTAGTGGCGTAACGAGAAGCTGCGTCCACTAGGAAAAAGAACAAAGACAAATTGTTGCTGGGGGCTCTTAAAGGTTCAGGACCCTTTGTTATTCAACTAAAGTTTATTTTGGTCCGTTACACCACTGAATTTTATCAATATAACAATAATGCATGAATAGACAGGAATATCATTACAACAATCTAACCAAATTAGATAGACAGGGAAATTATTACAACAATCTAACCAAGCGCCTAACCTTAAATCTCTCATGACATTTTGACTATTTAGTGTATAAAGAGTACTTTCAGACTTTTTGAAACATTTTTGTAACTCCCAAGGGGGCTGGTAAATGAGGACGTCATCAGAATGGTTGTTTAACGATATTTTTAGGTGAATAATCCATCACAAAACCAAATAGTCTTAAATTTCTCAATGAATTTTAGCTATTTAGAACATACGAAGTACATTAAGCCCTAAGAATTTTTTTACCTGTGTAGGGGATCGTAAATGATGACATCATCAGTATATTAGTTTTGTTGGCTCAGGGGAGGAGAGCCGAGAACCCTTTCTTCTTTTTGCTATTTTTCTTTGAGAATTATTTCGCAAGGGACACTTGTTCATTTCATAGCAATACCTCTCTGGATGCAAGGCTTTGCAAGGAAGGAGAAACTAAACCAATCGAGTTCACATTCTCTAGTCTCTATCAATTTTTAAAATTTAGTAATTAGCCAGTCTTTTTCTTATATTAAAGGTAGATTTTAAAACTTTGAAGTAGTTTTGGATTTGAAAGGCTGCACTGTGGATTAAAAATTCTGTTTTGAATCATTCTTTGATTTATCAACTACTTCTAGATGTTCCAGTATTTCTTACAAATTTTGTTTCTTCTGGTTCATTGTGCTTTCTTTTATCACAATTTTTATCTACCTGTACTGTATATTACTTCTTTTTACTTGTCTGTGGATGAGTTTATGTTTTCTTCTTAAGCCTTATTCAGATAATTCTTCACTTTTCCTTTTATTATTTCCTTGTCTACCATTGCTTTTGCACCTTTTGCATGCTTTTACAACCCTAGACCATTTTTATTGAACAACTCTTTTCTACTTATCTTTACTTAGAACCAGGGGCGAAACTACCGGGGGGGTGTGGGGGGTGTAACACCCCCCCCCCCCCAATCCAAAAAATTATTGATTTCGCAGGGCAACCGAAGATTTCGCAGGGCGCCAAGAACGGAACAGGTATGTAAGGAAAAGCTCTGTTATTTGCAAAGCGAAAGCATTTCTTACCGAAAGTCATAGCCAATGGATGCAATGATTGATGCATATGTTTATGAGGGCAAGGTTGGGTCCATGCCTATTAATTTAAGTTGTAAATTATTTTCATGACAAGCACGGCGTCACTGGAGGGGAATAAGAGGCTGAAGACCCTCACTTTGGTCAAGATCTGGAGGGGAATAAGAGGCTGAAGGCCCTCACTTATTATTTTTTCTATTACTTTTTAATAGTGCAGGAACTAAAAAACATAATAAATCGTTAAAATACCGATTTTGTTTCATCTAATTGCTAACTTTTTTCACGTATATTTTTATTATTTTTCTTTTATTTGCATTAATTCAGTAAATCACTTTCTGTATCATTGCAATGTTTTAATTTTGGATGTGTAAACATGGCCTTCTCGATACAAGAAACTGCACATTTCTGTCCAGGAAATAAAATTCCCCCAATCAAAACAACATCTTCCTTTGTCACTCACAACTACGTGCAATCTGAAACGAAAGGTTGCCGTTCCTTTCCTTCCCCAACGTCTAACACTAGAGTTTTAGCATGACATCCCTCTACCTATTTTTCCCGATAAACAATAATATTTTCAATAAACAATCAGTTCTTTTAGCACAATAGTATTTTGCTAAATTTTTGTCTGAAAGATGCTTTTTAGCCCTTTTACAAGGTATAATTTCAAAAATTTTCTTCACGTCGGACCCAACAGGTGGGTCCTCCTATCTCACTAAACTTGATTCTTAGCCCCACTGGGCTAAATTTCGTTGCGCTGTCTACATCATGTACCCCTCCCCAATTAGCTGTTTTTTAGCTTAATTTTGCAAACCAACATTAAATAAAGTAAATATAAAAAAAAAACAATTTACGCTCAAGTAGAGAAATAGATATTTCATAGGCAATGAAGTTTCAAGTTTGTTTTTATTGCTTAGAAGTTTGTCCTTGGTAAAGACCAGTGTAAAGCTTTCACTAGTAACCTATAGACAAACCGTTGCTACGAGGTCTGCAGGGCACCACTCAGTTTTGCAGGGCAGAAACCCTTTTCACCCCCTCAAACCTATTGGCCAAGTGACGCCCCTGCTCAGGGGCGCAGTGAGAGTTAACTTTTTGGGGGGGCAAAGCTGAAAATTTTCCGATAAAACTATGATTTTTCCGACAAATTTTTTCTCAATATGCCAACATTAACGCGTTGCATATACTGCAACACTTGATACTACAATATCACGAATGGATCTGGAAATCGTTAACGAATGGATCGTTCGTTATACACCTTCAAGTTCAACAATAGCCTTTATTCTAACAAAACTTACCAAATATAAATCGCTATAAACAAAACTGCAACTAGTTATAAATTTACACCCTACAAGTCTTCTCGCTATTCTAGACAATAAACTGTCAAGTTAGTGTTTATAGCTGTTTATAGCAAAAAGTTTTTTTGGCAAATTTTAAATCCCATCATAATTACTTTGCATTTATTTATGCTAAACCTTAAATAGATATAACGCGTCCAAAAGAATAGTTTTCTTTTAACTGAAATTTATATAAGCTGTTACTCAAGCAGCATCTTTCTCAAAAGAGGTGTGGCAGCATACAAATCGATGATGTCACCATAGTCTATCGACTGTAAAATATCACTTTCGACGTTGATTGTTATCAGAGAGGAAAAGCGGACTTGTCCCATCTTTGACCGTAGCCGATTTTTTTACAATCCTCAGCTTTGAAAAAGCTCTTTCGTACTTTGTTGAACCTATTGGCAAAGTGACAAGAACCTTGTAAAGAAGGACCAGCTGTGGAAAGGCACTTTGCAGGTTATACTTATCATCAACTGAAGAACTGAATGGAACTGAAAAGTTTTCTCTTTCTTCTGCAGCCGGGAGAGAGTTGCAACTTTCCAAAATTTACGGTAATTATTGACGAAAGAGCTGTACTCATCTCTTAATTTTTCGTCATCCAGGCCGTTATTCTTCGCAACCTTTTTGAATTACACTGCACACAACTGCCTTTCAAATGTTTTTTGAAAACATTCAGGGTTGAGCAAAGCGAAATCTGTCAAAATTGCCTTATGAGACGTGAATCTTGTATTCATTGAGCTGATAGCTGTATCTACTATCACGATGATATACGGATTCCCTATTTCCCTCTAATTCATCTATGCAATTTTCCCCTGGCATCTTTTTCTTTCTGCGTATTCGTCGCTCGACAAAACTTTCCTGTGCTAAGTCATGGCGAAAATATTAACTTTTTGCGTCTTCTACAACACCAGCGAATTCATTTCGAAATGAACTGAGTTGAATTTTAACTGTCGGAAATGGGAGTTTATAAAAAAACTGAGACCAGAGCGTTAATTTCCTTTACAAATTTCAGCAATGCGATAATTCCGATAAATACTCTAATGAAAATAAGTAAGAAGGGTTGAGCATGCCCTATTTTACGACAGGTTTAAAAAAATATGCGACCTTTCGGACAGGATCGATGAAAACCTTACATTTTGTCTAATATTTCAAAATTTCCGACAAACGTTGGATTTTCCGACAATCCGACAAAATTTTTGCCAGGGGGGGCGGCTGCCCCCCCTGCCCCCCCCAGCCACTGCGCCCCTGCCCCTGCTTAGATCCCCTTTTTTCTTGTCTTCGTAATTTCTTCTCCTGTCGTGCTTTCTATTTTCAAACGTAGCCTCTCTTTGGATGTGACGTAATTAGGAATCCGCCATGATGGCAATGGCACAGAAGCACAAAACATGGTGATTTGGCGCGAAGAATGATTTTCTGACAATATGGCGGAACAACTTGATGAGCAGCATATGGATAGCGAAAATTTTCCTGCCTCGAATCAAACGGTAATCAGCAGCAAAAGTTTTTCATGTGTATTTATTGTTAGATGTGGTTGCATTCTGTACATTCTGCATGTCAGTTAGATGGTTTGGCTAAGAATTCTCATTTAAAATGAATAGTTTTAAAATAATATCGAAACATAAAATAGTGATATAGAGTGGCGTCGCCCTCTTGGTGCACTTTGTCATAATAAAGCTAATAAAAAGACTGTTACCAACGTATAAATGAATAGATACCATTTACAGCTTTCTAAATGTGTGCTTTATAGAGCAACGTTGATAACGTTTCCCCCAGTATAGGGCGCCCCAGTATACGGTCGAGCCCCAGTTTTAGGGATTGTCAATCAAGATTATGTTCTAAAATGCCACCAAAGCCCTTTCAGTGCGTCATCATCACGATGAAAGATAGAAGTGGATTTGATTTTCAGACGGCTGCACTTATCACAGAGATTGATTTGCAACCTTGATATCATAGCAAAACCTTCTTTCTTCTAACTTCTAGTTCATAAAAAACCCCAATCAATGCTCGCCATAAACACCGCAACATTTAACATAAGATTTAAAAAACTTATATTCTGCATAAATTTTAATGGTATTATTGATCATATAAAGGGCATAATTTATGCAAAAACATACAGAGGTCAGCATTTGTTTTCATGTAAATTGAAGAGTTTTGTTTTTGTCTAGTAGTGGTGAGCTTCGTCAAAGTCCTTCATGTATGCTTATTAAAACTTGGCCGCTTGCTGAAAATGTATGGCTGAATGTCTACTGGCCGAGAAGCCGCCGTGTCTTGAAATAGCTTCTATCTATTATCGCGACGATAAGGCACTGAAAAAGCTTTGGCAACATTTTAGAATATAATCTCAATTTACTATCCCTTTCCTGGGGCTCGACTGTATACTGGGGCGCCCTATATTGGGGATCCAGGTTCAATATTCAAAACAGTTTCATAGTATAGCAAGTTGAACAACCGATTGTTTTCATTGACAAAATCTTGTGGTGCACCCGAAAATTACAATTTTTACAGACTTTGAAAATTGAAAAATTTCTGTGAATAATCAATTCTTCAAAAACAAACCAAATAAGCATAATAGAATTTCCGTCAATTAATTCACTTGGATTAATGTTTTATTTTTCTCACACCGTTTTAACTGTCCCTCCCTTTGTTTTTTACTGAATGACTTTGACAATATGAAATTCCAAAAGCCAATCAAAACACTCGTTTTGTGTCAACACAGAAAGGCGGTTTTATTAACCACAAGTAAACAATTTTTACTGTAATGAAAAAAAAATGAGGACATTGAAACCAAAGTTTTGCGTAACCTAAACTGGTTCTTACGAACTGGTTCAAGGTAAGCACTTGAAAAACTTGTCAGAAAATACAAGGTTTTTTCGGTTTTTGAAAAAAAACTAGGCCCAGTCTACTCTTATTTTATATTTTTACAAGTGGTATTCCAATCATGCAGTTTTTTTTGGGTGCACCAAGAGGGCAATGCCACTCTATTATTGATACCAAGGAATCAAAAATACATAATACAGAATAAGATAATGAGACCTGAACTGAATTGATCTCCTCTTTGTCATCATGTTCAACCTCCAGGAAAGTAACATATTCACCGTTCTGGGTTGATATCATCGATTCTGCATCTCGCTATCTACAGATCTTTCTAAAAAATGATCGCGAGTTACTTTGTTTTGAATATTTAGATATATCTTTAGATTTGCTGAGAATATGCTGCTGTAGTGAAAAAAGCTCAATACAGAACAAATTCTATTGAAAGTTATAGGAGAAGCTAAATTTTGAAAATGGGGTCATTCGCTGCCTTGTGGGCAAAACAATGAATAAAGGGATAAAGGAAAATATTAGCCAGGGCGAGTCTGGTAGTTGATTTACATTTGTTTATTGCTGTTTGTTCTCTGCATGTTGAGATGTTCCTTATTTATTACATTCTTCTCTATGCCTGGCTTTTTAGGTTTATTGTGTAAAAAGTCTGAGGAGAAAATCTGTTCTCTACAATTTGATTGTGTATAGTTGCAATTGTGCTTTTATTTGCTAGGTCATCAATGAGCCTTTAGCAGATGGGAAACTTGCAGGAATATGGAAATCAGTTAATTGTATTGTTGTTCATGCCAAAAAGTGGCCCACTGTTGGTAAGTTCAAATGTTTTTTCCATGGTTCTAAGAATTATAAAGTTTGAATGGAATGTTTTAAGCAGTGTAAGGGCATTAGTAATGAATGTTTTGTAAAGAGCACAGTGTCATTACTTTTTTCATTTATAATTTTTCCGATTGTCTTGCCTTCAAACTCTGGAAATCATCAATTTGCAATAAAATAAGCTGCCATTTTATATCTTAGCAACCTGGAGTAGGTGTTTCAACCTGTTCTAGGGTGCAAAGACAGAGCTGTACAAGGCTTGATGTGTAGCATAGCATTCATCTTATTTTTTGTTACTTTGCAAACAGGGTGCTGTTCATTTCTCCTTTTTTCTTTATTCATCATTGTTTTTACTTGCATGAATTGGTGTTATTCTTGTGATTAAAACATGTTGCTGAGTTATTTGAAAATTAGTTTGAATTTTTTGTATATATTCCTTTGTGTATATAGGCAATGGTTGTCTCTTTTGTAGTTTATTGATTTTTCATACCGTTTCCTCTAAATCTTTGCTTTCTCTGTTCTTTTCTTTTTGACTGTTTTCACTTTTCACTTTTTCCTTTTCGAGAATAGCATTCCATTTTTGTTTTGTCTAATTTATACATTTTCTGTTTTTCGACAGAGACAAAATACTTTTAAACAAAGCACATTGAAATAATTTTTGATTTTGTAGACAATTTATATACAATTTCTTGAAATTTAGAAAGCACACAAACTGAAGACGTTTCAGGAAAGGTAACAATGAGAGAGATGAGATGGCAAGCAGATACACAGCACTACATTTATCGCAAACTGATAAACGAAACCCATGGTGAGTACAACTAGCTGAAATTTGCTACTATGAATTTAATTGTACCCTGAAAACTTTTTCCTTCTTGTATTCATATTGTAGTGTTCCAATAATAAAAGTGTAATTGTTGATAAATGTCTTGTGCTGACACAATGTTTTGTAAAAGAAAAATAGGGCCCCATTCATATGGCAATGTAGTTAGGAAGGTATGAGAAGTTCCAGCTTTTGACATATAAACACTCCCCGTCCTAAAAGTATTTGAATAGAAGCCAATATTATACCAGTACAGAGTCAAGTGAAAAGCAAGGAAAAAGTAGCCCGGCCCAAGAAGACTCTAGAATTATTTTTAAACTAAACTTGCACCAGTTCGAGAAAAAATTATTGTCCCAATCGGGGACATGTCGTTTCTTCATGACTTTCACCCCATTTTGCCGATGAGTGCGCTTCTTGGCTGAAGAATTAGGCTTTCTTCTTTAGTCACAAATCTTCATATTAAATCAGTACAGAGTCAAGTGAAAAGCAAGGAAAAAGTAAATTGATTATATTTTTAGAATGACAATAGGAATCATTTTAGAATTCCAGGTAATTATAAAGCAAATTAATGATTAGAAATTTTTCAATATGAATAAATTCAAATTAAAACTAAAATACATGTTACACAAATTTTTACATTTAAATCAATAATCATTTTATTTATGAATTAACTTTCAATATTTGGTGGAGTATACCCAAGAGAAGTTGATTTCACAGGGCCTGTAAGGAATAGATCTATGCATATTTTCAATGAAATGGTGAGAAGTATTTGACCGAATGTCAAAGATTTTATCATTAACTAATTTTGATTATTCTTTGGAGGATCCTCATTCGTTGGATTTTTCGTATGTAACCAGAGAAGCCAAAAAATTTTCAATTACATTAAACCTGGACTTTGCAATCCGTGCTAATTTCTTTTGTCTCCCTCAAAAATGTTTTTGACCTGCTGGTTCTCAACTTTCTCCTGTAAACCGATTTTTTAAATACCTTAGGTGTATTAAATTTCGTGGTGTATTATAATTCGCGCGTACTTGAATTCGCGCATTTTAAATTCGCGCACAAATCTTTCATATTTTCGCGCAGTCTTGAATTCGCGCACACGAGAAAGTAGACAGGATGATACAACAATTCAGATCAAAGAAATTATATTTGTGAACTTTTCTCTTGACTAAAAGTAACCTTTTTATAAGAATGAGTCTTCATACTGGCGCTCTATTGCTAAGAAATCTTTAATCCCAGCCCTCTCAAACCTTTTGACAGCTATATCTGGTTGGTTTTGCATGCGGTCATAAAAGGATGTCAACCACTTTGCCTGTATCGGCTTCAAAATACTGATTTTCAAGTCTACTTTGACTTGTTCTGCTTCACAGCCATTTTGAATTTGCTGCTGGACTTGTTCTGCAAACCAGTTTTGGGACTCCTCACGGAGAAACGCCTTGCAACTTCTGTTCACTGTGAGATCAAGGGGCTGGTAAATATGGGTCATGTTTTTTGGCACTGGAACCATCTTTCCATTATTTTTAAGCACCAACTGCTTCACATTTTCAGTCCATTGGTCCTTGAAGACATCAGCTAGCAAAAGCCACTCTTGATCTTTTCTCAGTTGTAGCTCTTCTCTCTTTTTTTCTACATATGGCATTAAAATTTTCAGCAACTTTTTTTTTGGATTTGTCTTCATTGGACCAATGGTTTTCAGTGTGTGTGATGTGAAATTACTTTGGAAAGGCGTAGCCCGGATGAAAACGATCAGTTTTTCCTTGATAAATCAGCTGCATCGACAAGAAGTTTCCACTTAAGCTTATGGCAAATGTGCCAGTTAATTGTCTTTTGTCTGTCGAATTTGTTATGGGAATCGATTTTTCTCCTTTCTTTTCCATAGTATATTGAGAAACAAGAAAAAAATTGAAGGGCTGTTTGGTCCATGTTTATAATTAAATCGTCTGGTATTTTATGCGCATTCGCAATAACAAATATGGCCTGATGGAAAGAAAACCCAACCTCTTTAAGGAGACCCGGAGCGATTGGTGCCTTCGATGTAGTTGCTTTTCTTGTAGCCAAGTCGACGAAGTATGATCGATGCCGACAACGAACGATGCCACACTTAGCAATGTCAGCTCGCTTAAATTCGTCGTAATCTCCATACTTACTTCTCTTTCTCTTTGTCGATGTCGACGCAGCTTTCGTAATTTCAGCTTCAACTGATTGTGTCTAAAAACAATTCACATATTGAGTACTCTCGTCTTTCACGTTTTTTTATAAAAAAAACTGGTTTATAAGATGCTAGTGCTATAATGGCCAAAAACTCTAGTACCAGGTTCAAGAAAGTTTTCCATCGAAAAAAACTGTAAAAATTGAATTTCCTGACAAAGAGTCCACTGAGTATAATTTGTGTGTGGCATGCCGTTTGTGACTATCAAGAGAGTAAGGGAGTCTTTTCTGTCACAACTTACGGCAACATCATAGAGCCCTCTTTAAAATAATCATTCTTATAGAGCCCTTTCACTAACTTCTTTATGTACAGTTGAATGTTATAAGTTCAAATCTTGCTATTTTTATCTGGAAAAGAATGTAACTTTTAGAAGGCAAATTTAGGCCCATAAGAAAAGAAACCAATTAAGAAACCTTTTGTACTGAAACGCCAAAAAAATTTTAAGCCAAATTAAGAAACTTTTTAGTACTAAGTGCTGTTCCAAGTTTCTTATTAATAAACGCGTATTTTAAGAATTTCAGTGATAGGTATCAAAGTACAAATACACTCTTTAATGAGAAAGGGTGTATTTACCGATAAAAGAAAAAGCAATTCCTTTCCTCACGCTCACTGAGACCACAGATGTTGCTACTTTTTCTTTGGGTATTCTATCAAAATACTTGAACAGTTAAATATTTGATAATGATGCGGCAGATTTAGTAAAGTAGTATTTTCGTTTTGTAAATATAAAAGTTGCAGCTATCAGTGCAAGCAATGTGTACGACGTTTATCAATAACCTTGGCACGATGACATGCCTTATTTCTCTTTGTCATGACGTATTCTGTCATTGGTGGCCTCCTTCGAATCCTGGCTAGCTACAAAGACGAAGAATATTATAATTTAGTGACGGTAGACGATGATGGTGAGACGATGAAGTGGTTTTCCGCTCCAGAAGAATGAGTCAGTGAAACAGAGTAAAGTCTGTTAGAAGAATTTACGGTATTTCTGTATACGACTATCAAAGCTGAGAACAATAATATTAAATAGAGCTGAAATGATTTTACCTTGTCATTCTTAAAACATCAGTATAGAATAGATCGGACTAAAAAGAAGGTTTTTTGTTTCTAATTCGGCGTTACTCAATGGAATTTTGTTCAGAAAAGGAAAGTGAGTGTATAAGTTGTGGAGACCCAACAAAACACCGGTGTTTGAAATGCAGTGCTTTCGTTTGCAACAAAAGTCTAGAATGCTAAGTTTTTGTGTATGAAAGCTACCCTGGCTGGAAACAAGCTGAGAGCGTGGCTCTGTATAAAGCATGTGACGGCGAAGAAGTGTACTCCATTGATGACAATGATTATGAGGATGATGTGGAATGAGAAGGAGATAATGGTACTACAGAATTGATAGAAACTAGAGAGCAGTTTGAGGTCAAATGTGCATCTCGTGGTTTTTAACAATACAGAAAATTTTGGACGCGCAAACTTGACGAAAAACTAGAAGTCGTACATGAAAGAGGCAATGTTTACGATCCTTATGGACGATCGACGGACATCGCGTAATCGGGCATTTGCCAAGGGAGATAAGCCGCTTTTCGAAGTTTTATTACGACAATGGAGGGAAAACGGATGCTTTTGTATCAAGCATAGCCTTTAGA
Organism: Rhopilema esculentum; assembly: GCF_057945365.1. Classification (NCBI taxonomy): domain Eukaryota; kingdom Metazoa; phylum Cnidaria; class Scyphozoa; order Rhizostomeae; family Rhizostomatidae; genus Rhopilema; species Rhopilema esculentum. Next base: position 11,505,476 of record NC_142827.1, read on the forward strand.
AAGTCTCCAATACCACAGGGTGGTCTGGAAATACCGATTGTCGTGAAGATTTTCAAATTCGAAGGCACCAGACAGATTTTTCGACATTATGAAAGAGAAAGCGAACTCATACTGTATCGAGCCGAATCAAATTCAATTCAACAACCAAGATTTTTGTGATATTGACATTTAAAGTAATTAAAAAATTTGTTATTTTTTCAGAAAATATCATAGCGTAAGATATTTTCTCGTTCAATTTATGACGATATTTTGCCTTTGCGTTATGCGCATGCGTGGCCTTTTTCGCGCAGCTCATTTTTCGTGCAGTACTTGATTTCGCGCAGTCGGGGGTGCGCGAGAAATAGTACAACGCGAATTTAAATACACCCAAGGTAACTTGCATATTCTACGGACAGTAGACTACGGACAGTCTACTAGTTTTGCAATTTCACAATGAATTATCTGCCTGGCGTTCTTCAGTGTGTTTTCACAATTGCTCAAAGAAAATAATTTTTTCCGTTTTTGAAAGTTTTTTTCTCAGTAAATATTTTCTCAGACAGGAGTTTTAATATGATTGTTTGCTCATATCTTTTATTTTTGGGTGTTATTTTTAATTTTCCCGCCAAAATTTAATTTTACTTTTTCACCTACAGGAGGAACCTTTTTGTTGCGAGCATATTTAAATTGGGGCATATTTATGATAAGCGTCTGGTCTATCATGTGCACAGAAAACAATTTTCGCATAATTTCATGTCAAATCATCCAGTCCATGACACCCTTACCTCTTAGATTTTCTTGAGGTTCTGACCAGTAATATATCATAAAGATATTAATCCAAAAATAGCACCAAAAGCATCGCATGGGCAACCATTTCACTATATCCCAAATAACTTGAAAAATCATGTGGCAGTGTAGATATTTTGATTTTTTCTTTTGGAGATGATTAAACAATACTACACTTCATTTCTTCCGAAGTTCGAGTTAAGTTCTTTTTAATGCTCTCTTAATGACGGAGCAAAGAGAAGTACTTTTCCGGTACTCTCATATTAGCCATATCAGATTCCAAATGTACAGTAAAAATAAGTTAAGGAAATAAAGAAAAAGTGAAAGAACAATTATCATTTCTTTAACTTTAAAGTACTTTAAAATCTGTGAAAAAAGGGTGTCAACTTTCCAAAATTTTTGATGACTTGATATGGAATAACTCATAATTGTTATGAGACAGTTTTATTTCAAGGTATTCAGTTATGGCTATTATAAGTTTTGTACTTTTTTTAATAGCAATATTCAAACAGTTGCAATTGTTGCCCAAAGATGAAGGACACTTGATGAAATCAACGTATGTATAAACATGCCACTTGGTACAATCATGGCATCAGAGCTACTCTTCGTACAATTTACTCCTTCTTCCTACAATTTTACTATAAATTCAGGTTATTTTGCGCCAAAACTGCTCTCCTTTGTAACCAGGAAACAAGCAAAGTGTCTAAAGATTGAAAAATTATAATGAATGTGTCATACTTCTAATTGCTGTGACTCTTTCTTTTAACATTGCTATCAGAAGAACTTCACGTGTGATATATGTAATTAGTGTTTTTTCCTTCTTATTTTTTGTTCCAATACTGCTTTTCATTTGCATAAGAGATTAATGTTTTTGTTTTCTGATTGCTGACGAACTTTGCAGAGTGACGTCTTTGAAGAAATATCCAGTTTACTCAGAGCCAGCAGCCAGAGTAAAATGAGCAAAATTAAGCAAAAGCTGCAGCCTTTTCTCTAAAGATTTGAGTTTCTTGATTCAAAACATAATTTCCACTGCAAATTTAATTTGTTATCTGATCTCGATTCCATATTTATCCTTAGAAAAGCCAGATTTTTTTCTTCTAGACTGTTTTCCTGGTCCTTGAGTTTTTTATCTTTTAAGAGCAAGTTCACGTGTTACTTTATGCAGACAATATTGATCGGTGTAGGCGTCAGTTTGAAAATTTTTAACACTTCTGTTGCGTCACAGATAGATATTTCGACCATATGATTAGTAATTTAAAGATTGGCGTTTTTCCATTAGGCAATAGTTTGATCAACGATGAGACGCGTTCGTTGTTGCCCTGTGCTTCTTGCGTGCAACTTCCAACACATGTTTGACGATGCTTAATAATGTTTCGTATTTAAACGTTTTATCTTGTAAACAGGCCTTAAGTTTTATTTTTTTGTAACTTCATTTATCAAATCTGTACGGTCTTTGCTGCCAGATAGATTCTTGTTTTGACTTTTGAGTTTTAATTCTGTCGCCACATTTGCAAAAGTAAAAATTCGTTAATTTTGCAGAAGGCTGAAAATTAGTCGCCAGTACAGGTCGGTTCTTCAATCATGTATTGTGGAGCTTCAACGAAAACTAAGTAAGTTCATTTTTGGTTGATTAAAAAGTCTCGGTTATTTACTGCAGTACATAGATCTATTAAAGGCAGACGGCCCCACTAAAGGCGATGAAACTTGTTATATTATGTTCTCTGTTTCTGAGGTATAGATTGTATTTCACGGCTTCATCGTTGTATAAATTGTCAGATTTCTGACAGCCCTTCAGGCTTTGCAGCATTTTGCTGTATTGAATTGAATGCATAGAAACGATTCACAATGATTTAGACTGTCTGCAAGGGCTGGTGTATCAAGTATTCTAATCTATCTTCCTTTGGTTATAGGCAAGGAGGACAACTTTGAAGATGAAGAGATGAAATACCAGGTAGTCATGAAGCATTATCTTCCTTTGAAGTAAAACTGTTTTTCCAAGTTCTTCAAAGTGATGTCTATGAATTCATTCACAATCCCTGCACGAATCTTCACGTAGGATACCCAAACGTAAAGGGTTTGCCAGGTTGAAGCTTTTTTTTGTTTACTTTTATTTGATGCTTGGTTGGCGATGATGCGTAATTTTTTAAACCATTATGTGTATTGATTCCACGCATTCTTCTCTATTAAAAATAATACGTGTTGCAAATTAAAAACTTTTAAAGCACATCACAATTAGTCGACAATTCATTTTACAGCTAGAGTTGTTGGCAATAGTAGAAATGTTTTGGCATCTCTGTGAAATAATTCTTATTGACACAAAGCCAGGTCAGTTTTTTCATCAATTTGTATTATTACTTTTTATAAATTACCTTAAAAATCCTCACCTTCCAAGTCTTGTAACATCTTTGCCAATCATATACAGTTCAATGATAAAACATACTGGTTTTGGAGACTCTTCCTTTCATTCATTCAACAACAACATTTGTCCTGCAAGCATTCTTGTCCTCAATGTGTAAGCCTCCTTCTTCAATCCTTCTGGAGTGCTACACGAAGCCTATTAGTATCATTCGTTTTGATTGTGCGATCCTAAATGCTCGCATTATCTTCTAATTAAATATGATTCAATGTACCACATGACTAAACACAGATTCCACATTACGGGAATCTCTTAGATTGATTTGACTTAGTCATATGAAGTTCCATTTTGTTAACGTTCATAATTTTCTTTTTATCTACGGCACTTCTTGTTTTGCTTGACTTTACTTTGAACCTAATTTTGAACCTAAGAGACCCATTTTAATTGTCAATTAAAATGGGTCTCTTTTTATCTGGCAGGAGGGTACTGCATCACAGTTCTGTTAGAGTGGGTGAGGTGGCATTTTACGAAGGCAGACAGATTAGCGGAACAAGTTCTTTTTTCGGATGATCCTTCGTCACATGAAAGTTTTTGGCCTGCTGTAGGTTCACTCAGTCTCAAATTTTAGTTCTTTGATTGCTTAAGCCTGTGAATTAATTTAATTTGATTTTTAACCTCTTCTTGAAATTGCTTATTGATATTAGTGTAAATGAATCATTGTGATATTTTCGTACAATATCTATTTAAGTGCTTAGAACATTAATGAATTATACCATGTCGTTACAACGGCTTGACTTTTCAGTTTTTTTCTAGATATTGGGCTACGTCCTGCAAGGAAGAATGACAGAAGCCATGAAATTGCTGCAACATTTTGCAGACGATTCTGAAGCTGCATTTAAGGCATGTTTCTCAATTGCAATTCTATTTAATGAATTTTTTTCTGTATTTTGTCGTTCTGGTCCAACCAGATTTTAGCCATCTAGATTAATGAACTGACTGCGTGATTTAAATTTTTGCCGCCGAATCTCTCCCGCTGAAGCAAAAGACTGTTTTTACTGCCAACGATTAAATGTTTCTCTGGAATGCTTGTTTATATATATATATATATACTATATATACCTATTGCAAAATAACATTATATGATGCTTGCATGTTCAGACAACGTTTTCTTGCTATGAAATGAGTTTGCTATATAAGAACGGAAGAGAGTTGCTGTTGTTGTAAGAACCTGAAATGTTCTGAATGATTGAAACATGTTCCTTTTCCTGCCATCTCAGAATGTTTCTAGTGCTTATTAGATGTATAAGATGTTCAATTTTACATGTTTATCAAGTTGATTTTAATGACAATTGTATGTCCCGATTCGTTATTTGTGAACAGGCTGTGAAAAGCATGGAGGAGCTGATGAAATCTATGCCGGAATTCCAGGTATGCCAATCCAGACTGAGGATGATATTTAGTAGCTACCAATATTTGACAATTGTGGTCTTTACAGTCGGATATAAGATGAAAATTCGGCAACGGAGAACTTGATTATCAATTTTGATTATCATTTTTATTTTTTGTTAACCCGGGCAAGCAAATTGCATTCCATCTGTAATAATGCAAGTTTCCATTATTTTTACCAGGACAAACATGTATTAAAAAAGCTAAGTCATAGATACTTAAGCCTACAAGTCACAGTATATTAACAGTATTTAACAAATATGAAATGAATGTACACTGGAACGGGCGGACACCTTTCAACAGACACCCCCAACGAACACCTCTCAACAACAAATAGACATGGGAAACCTCTACACTACGGACACCTCTATAAGGAAACCTCTATACTACGGAAACCTCTAAACAAGGGAAACCTCTAAACAAGGGAAACCTCTATACTACGGACACCTCTATGCAACGAAAACCTTTATACTACGGAAACCTCTAAACAAGGGAAACCTTTAAACAAGGGAAATCTCTAAACAAGGGAAACCTCTACACTACAGACACCTCTATAAGGAAACCTCTATACTACGGAAATCTCTATACAAGAGAAAACCTTTAAACAAGAGAAACCTCTAAACAAGGGAAACCTCTAAACAAGGGAAACCTCTATACTACGGACACCTCTATGCAACGAAAACCTTTATACTTCTGAAACCTCTAAACAAGGGAAACCTCTACACTACGGACACCTCTATAAGGAAACCTCTATACTACGGAAACCTCTAAACAAGGGAAACCTTTAAACAAGAGAAACCTCTAAACAAGGGAAACCTCTAAACAAGGGAAACCTCTATACTACGGACACCTCTATGCAACGAAAACCTTTATACTACAGAAATCTCTCTACTATGGACACCACTATACAAGGGAAACCTCTATCTAAACAAAGGAAAACTCTATACGAGGGAAACCTCTATAGAAGGGAAACCTCTATACTACGGATACAAAGCAAATCTCTATGCAAGGGAAACCTGTAAACAAGGGAAACCTCTAAACAAGGGAAACCTCTTAACAAGGGTACCCTCTTTAAAAGGGAAACCTCTTTAAAAGGGAAACCTCTATACAACGGATATCTCTAAACAGGGAAAACCTCTATACTATGGATACCTCTATACAAGGGAACCTCTATACTACGGAAGACTACACTGGTCCGAACGGTGTTCGTTGTATAAAAGTAAAGCAAATCAAAATCTAATAAAAAAACCTATAGTTAAATAAAGAAATATCATAAGGTAGTAGCGCCACCATAGTCCTTCACAACCAGCAGCTGCAATTATGTTTTCAAAGTTTAATTTGTACTTTAATGCCAAAAGGGAGTATTTGAGTTGTTATAGTCCTCTGGTAGGTTGTTCAAAGCTCACCTCCCCTTCTTGGTGTGACTTTGAGGCAAACATTATGATAGAACATCATGTTCGCATGAGTTCTTTGAGCTGCTTTCCAAGAAATAATTGACAACGGGTGTCTGTCTGGCACAAAATAAATATTGGTGAGGTTCATTGTGATATGCAGTTTGTAAAACTAACGAATTCATTACACACTTGCTGCAATCAGTGCTCGTGTTAGTCAACCAAGATCATGCCTCACTAAGTCATCCCACTATCATCATCATAAATTCAGCAAAAAAGGGTTCTTTTGTTGAATGGAACTGTCTTTCAGCGCTATTCGAATATTGCACTTTCGAACATTGTTCCTTGAACAAGGTAGTGACGTTATTACAGGTTTAGTCCATATTTGAGTTTAAAGTTTCCTTAGATTTTTCAGGATGGACACTTTCATCATGATTAAAAATAATCATTGCAATTATTCCTAAGGAAAATCAGCCAAATATTTGTCTCTTAGATAAAGAATTATTGTTTGTGATACTTTTTTCTTTCGTATATTGATTGAGCTAGTTTTCTAAGATACTGTTCAAACGAAAGAGTCCATAGATATATAACGCAGAATTTTTGTGTAGTTTTCCTCCCAACTCCAGGAAGAATATAATGGTCCTACTTTCGCTTTTATTCCATGACTAGGCCCGTAAGACGGTCATTATTCTATGTATGAGCTGACTTGATTTCACTTCAGGGCTTCACGGGACAATATGTTCAAGACTTCAACCAGAAATGGTATCACTGGAGGAATGAATGCGAGGGAAGATTAGAGGATGGCGAGTTTTCAGAACATCCTCATTTGGAAAGTATTAGCAAGGTAGGGGTTTGCAACATCATGAGCCTGGGTTGATGTGATGGGTCTGCAGGCAAATTTATGAGTTTAAGGGCATGACTAAGAGAATTTGAACTTTTATTTCCATAGCATTTCAGCTGGTTTTATTGGCACTGGAAACTTTGAGTAAGGAAGAAAATCGACGAAGATGAGTTTTCAGATGGCAATGCTAGATTTTCATGAAATAAAAAGAAAGATAATGAAACCTCTTCATCATTCTTATTATTCTAATATACCTTTGATATAAATTTAGTTATCTTTATTTTTTTACAAAGTATTTGATGAGTGCTGAACTATAACAACTTTTGAATGTTTTAATGACACTTTACATCTTTTCCGAGTTGCTCTGGGGTTCTATCGTGATATTCATTTCTCTTTCAATTGAATTGCCTGTCTTGTCTCTGGCTAAATTTTCCAAAATCATTCTCTTTTCAATAGATATTTTGTGGTCAAGAAAGTGCTATCGAGGAAAACAGGTTTTGTTCATCATTATTATACCCATCTTTATTAAGTACCACTGCCTTCCCTTTTCTGGATAATTGCCTTTCCTTTCATATCCATTTTTCTGGATTATTGTGTTATGCTGCCAGCTATCTAATGTTATTTGTTGTTATTAAACTTTGTAACTGTTGTCAAACTAACTTAAACCTGCGTTTTCATCGGGTGATCTTTACTTATAGCTTAAACTGCTATTTTGAAACTGCTCGCTACAAAACTTTTTTGACATATACTCACTCTTGCTTCAGTGATCTTTGCCAGTCATGGTACGAAATACTTATTGCTAAGTTGCTTTATACCGAGGCAACAATCAAGAAAACGGACCTTCACTCTCGATCATTGGTATGTATTTACTAATACTCTTTCACTTTCAATTGATTCATTTTTCATAAACTTGTGGATGTATGTTTTCAGACAAAGCCCTTACAGAACTGTGGACCATGAATTCTTTCAGAATTGTAATTTACGTGATGAATTTTATGAGATCATCTGGGTTTCTAAGCCGGAACGACAACAAGTTGCTAATTTGTAGGGGTCGTGTAATGATTAAAGTTCTAACTTTACCTGATGAATTTTTCTTTCAACCTGTAAATTTATTTTACCTATTAAAATTGATATTTGGAAATAGCCAAATTCTAGATCTCTAGTTTCCTCATAACTACCACCATTTTACTCATAATAATTAGCATGAAAACATCAAAGATGATAAATGAAATCTCTAAATTTGGATTAGCATAACAAGAACATTCAATCTTTTCGTAAGAAGTATATCAACATCTAAGCACAATCAGTTTCAGATCTTCGATGTATTTAATGATGAAAAGTAATTTCCTTTCAAGTCAATTAATTCTTCTCCTTTTTCTTTGCCCATTTTAAAGCTATTTGCTTCAGATCAATTTTATCTAAAATATCTCTTGAGCAATATAGATGCATCAAGGAATTGACCCTTCCATCATTTTTACTTGATCGAGGGAAATTTTTTATAATTTTCAGAGGGCTAAATATTTCTTTCGTTTTTTGCAACTGAAATTAGCAAGTGCATATGCCCGATTCGTAAGATGAGTCACTCTTCTTTGATCGAATCCTTGTGCTGCAACTTCTGCTTACAATTTATGATACGACGTTAAGGAAGACTACAAAGAATAAAGGGAGCTTAGCATACACTCGATTTTTATTAGCGTTGAGAATTTTTACTGAAAGATTCTTAATTCTATATTGAATAAGCTACTTGAAGTTACTTAAAAAATCGCCACATAATTATTTTTTTATCAAACAGAGTATGATTTTTTTTCAAAACTGTAGGCTCAATACTGATTGTAAAATTTTAGGTTTTTATCAGGAAATTCAACTTGCCCATTCAAAATAATTTAATTCAACATAACCCCCTTCAAAAGGAAAACAAAACGGTGTAATGTTGCAATTTGAGCTCAAGTGAAGACGGGGCTTCGCAATCAAAAACGATAAGTAGATGGGTCGGCGTCAAACTGTGAATTTCATTAAGGTTTAAGATTTTTACACTCAAAATCCCGAAATTCCTAAAATATAAAATTCACATATGTGGTCTAAAGTATAGAAAAAATTCCAAGTGAACTGTTAAGTTTTCCGACTCTTTCTAGATTTTCCAACCTTGAATGTTTTCAATATTATTTGCAACAGAGTGCAGTAGAAGCAATTGGAGGCTATGCTGCTCTTTCGCCACTCGATGAAGTTGTTCTTGCCATTTTGAATTTTGATGTCCACCGAATGATTCGCAAATGCAGGTGACCTAGTATTTTAGGGTTTTATGAATATTATTTGTCAAGTATAAATTGTTCGTCGTGTTTGTTTAGGCTTTCTTGAAACTAGCTTTCTTTATATTGTAACTCGTATTTTTCAAGATGCAACTTAGCGTCTGAAAGCTGCAACTAACATCATTTAAAGCAGAGCTGCAAAAAACATTTTTCTTTCTGGGAACCTGGGAAACAGGACAAAAATTTTTCTGTGGGTGAAATTATTGTGTACCAGTAGTACAGAACCAAAAATTTTACTACTGGTACACATCTTTTGTGTCTTTGGCAAAGATTGACTGTTTGAAAAAAGAAAAAATTAATTTGGGAACCAAATGGCAATATGTTTATTGACTGGCAGAAAACGTTTTCATAGATGGTGCTCTATACAATTACCTGGTGTTTGGGAAAGGCAATAGATGCCGGCTTTAAGGAAAATGAATCATGTTACCTGTTTATACTTTCCAGTCAGCTTTTTTAGCCTTTCATTTCAAACGATGGGTACACATGTCAGCATGATATTCTACATAAATAAATGGTGACACCTCTATTCAAAGGACAAATGTGATCTGAAAGAACACAAGGATGTAACTCAATGCCAATCAAAAACTTTGCCAATTCTGCAAAGTCAAGACTCGAGTCAAGTATTGTATTGCTAACAGGAAGAAAACTTAGGATGCATGTAATTTTTGTAGCTTTTCACTTTTCGCAGCACATAAATTGCCTTCTTCAGGTCTGAAGCTTTATCTGTTAAAAAGGTCCTGGACAAGGAAGCTAAATTTTGCTTCTAAGTTATAAAATTTCTTGTGATATTTTACAAATGAGTAATAGTTTTTATAAAGTTTTCAAAAGTGCGAAACTTTTTTATTTGATGCAATCTACAACCTACACATCAAGCTCACATTTGCATAAACTTTTTATCTATTGTGAAAAAGTCAAGAAATATTTTTTGCTTGTGCAAAATATTTTCTGCCGAACCAAAAATATTTCTGAGAATCTAATTCCTAGGTTCCGATACTTTTTGCTGCTCTGATTCAAAGTACAACTTAAAATTTTTCGCAGTAACCCATTCCTTTCAAAATCCTTTCCTTTCATGCTTAAGATGCATTCAATTATCTTCAAGATTTTGCCTCCCCTCTAAGTACCACAAAATATCTTCTTTAAGATGCAACTTACCCTCTAAGTTCTGCAATTTTATTTTATCAAGACGTGACGTACACTTTTTCTACGGTTCAGCTCGTCTTTTTCAAAACGTTAGTTACCATTTTTTGGTTATCCTGCAAGAGATGCATTTAATTGATTATGACTGCAACTTTCTCTTTCTATGCTGCAATGCATTTGGTTTTATGGACAATTTTCTTTAAATGCATATTTGCTTGCATGTTTTCTAATCTTTTTATTCTAGTGAATGTTTACCAAACTGGTGGTTTGTTGCTCACATTACAGACCTACTCCACCACTGTGGAATGTTGAAGGAGCATGACTTTGGGTAAGCTCTACGTGTTTGCCTCTTAGTTGTTTGATAATTTGATATGATAAAAGCAGCGAAGTTTGGAAGCCTAATCAACCTCAATTTTTTATTTACTTTCTAGAATCAGCCTTTTTTTTGATCTATTTGTTTCCAAATTTTTTCGTTTAACCGAAGAAATGTTTGGCGTTGTTTAAGGAAAGATTGTTAGGGGACCTAGTGAAGGACTCGCACACTTTCTTGTGTCATTTATAATCGAATTGTTTATCAAAAATTGCCAAATAATTTAAATTTTTGAAAACACCATTTAAATTGTTGTTTTTCATTTCAAATTTAATATAGAGTGTTTATCTTCTCAGCTGCAATGTTCATTTGAGAGAATTTCTACTGCTTGACTACAGTCAAAGTTTGATGTCCAATCACAGGTTTGTCTATGCTACTTAATGTCTTGCCAGTGTGTTTGGAAATCTTACTTCACCTGTCTGTGTTTTATCAAGAATCGAAAAATTCATTTTCAGCTTATCTATGTTTTAAAAGGGGTATATGCTACGATTCATAATCCGAACAACCAAAAACATCTTTTCAGTTGATGCATCTAGGCCACATCATCTTCAGGTACAAGGAACTCCAAATTTCTTCTATTATTTCAATTAAAATGAGAGAAATAAACGTTATAAGGAACAGTATAAGTTGCATGTTGTTGCTTATAGCAGTCAAATGGACAAGGTTTAAAGTCTGTTAGGGTCAAAAAATTAGGCGTTCGGGCGCTCGACCGACCGTACTCAAAGCCGAAGCTATCCTTTACGAATATATAGCAAGAACGACTTCTTACGGTAAAGTCGTTGAAAGAAAAGAACCGCAATACGATCGAACGATAGAAACCCGAGAAAACACCCAATTATAAAATAATTTTCCACTTCGATTACTTTTCAGCAGTTCTCAAAAACTCGCAAACTGTAAAAGATATGAGAGTTCCCCGCCGTATAGATTCCAGAAACATAGCCAACCTAGAGAAGCTAGACCCTATGTCCTTTATGACCCCAACTGGATTTTTGGTAATGAAACATACATACCGACGATATTTTGCTGCCCTTGGTGATTTCTGATCTATCTCGTTTTAGCAAAAAGCACATTCAAATCATAAAAACTTGTTATAGACTTAACATATAACTTTTTCTAATTTTCTAAAATAAATTTTTACTAAATAAATGAAGACGATAGGTCTGTCGAAGTTAATGCCCACCAAATATGTTTCTGGTTAAAATGTCCGTATTTTATCTACTGAGGAACAATTTAGGCTTGCAAAACTTTTCATGGCAAACGTCTCGTCACAGTTTTCCAAGTTAACAGATTTCACTTTGCATGTTTTTATTAACTATTTTTCGCATTTTTTGATTTTGACCATATAACCCAAGAAATTCTTCTAAATATGTAAAAACAGTTAAATGTGTTGCAAACCAGCTGTGTTATGGCCAAATAAGTACAGGCTCTTGTCCCATCAAATCACTTAATTTGGTCTTGGTTCATAGCTTTATTTTCTGGTAATATCTTTCGTTGGCCATATCTCGCCCAATTTCGAACCAATCTAACTTCTTGACTTAAAAATTCAAGTAGAAGCATGATCTTGGCACAAGAACAAATAATTCAAATATATGCTTTAAACCAACTTTTTGAATTCTAATCTTCTATGAGCATTTTCCCAGCATCGGCTCAAATATCAAAGTTAATAGCAAATTCAGTTCCAGTTTGCCTGTGAATAATGGTTCAATATTTGAATCAATGTTTCTTAAATATCACAATACGTCACACTAGTGGTGAGTGGAGTAGTAATGGCCATTTGGGGCGGAGATACACTAGGTGCCTTCAATAGGTCTCAAGTTCGTTTTCTAGTTCATATTCTATGGGACTGAAATTGGCGACACAAGTTTGAAATATATGGAGTCTTTGGTAATTAAAGCTTTCAGCGCGAAAAAAGAATAAGTAGGATGTTCATATATGCTCAGACTATTTTAAGAATTTTTCAAATTTGAGCGTAAATTTGATCAAATATGTGTAAAGTCAGTTTAGTATGTCGAGAATCGGTTGAGATAAAGGCCACACGAGCACAGGCTGTTTCTCCATCAAACCTGTGTAATTTGGTTTTGGTTCATAACTTTGTTTTTTGGTCATATATTTCTTTGTCCATATCAAACCAAATTTCGAATATATGTGACCGATTTTGCATATTGAGTTAGAAATGTTAAGTTAGGAAACACGAATACCCAATCATGGCTCGAGATAGGCCAGTAAGAAGGTAGTTGCTCCTGAAAAGCCATTCTTAATTTATCACCACTTAAAAAAAATTGAAGAGGTTCATTTTGAGGCTTAATACTATTACTTCTCCCGTCTCAGTGATTGAAAGAAACATGACTTTTATCTAAATTTGTTGTGACCCGACCTGAAGCAGGAAAATGCATACTTCAGGGGTTGACCATGCTCCTCTTTTCTTACTTTCTTTTGATAGAAGGGAAGATCAGGAAACCTCCATGTAAACATTTTATCCTAAGTGTCTCGAGCAGCCAGTACTGGGCTTGTATGCTAATAGGTGTTCTAAAAGCGCTTTTTTCCAAAGTAGATGCATTTATTGAAAGAACTAGCCCCGAGTGTAAGTTGAGTTACCTTAGTGTTTGATTTGAAATAAGACTGACTTCTTGCCCTGTCAATTTGAGATAACGGTGAAAGGCAAGTTTGCAGACAGGAGGTTGTGACGGAAAGGTATTGCGGTATTTAGTATAAAAATGTCCAGCTTGGGTTGCCTTCGAGGCTTGATTTTCGCCATGTCATTTTAAGGCTACATCGAAGTACATTGCATCAATTTGACTTATCCAAGTCATGATAGGTGAAGATAGTTTTGCAACGGATGGCGTGAAAATGCCGTCAAACAGAACTCAAAATCAAATTTCGAAGTGGCTAATTTTAGGAGAGCTCAACCGAACTCTTCAAAGACTATAAAGATGACAAGCGAGGCTAGAGCTTTTTAATAGTAATTCATGTGTCAGATCGCTTAGACGAACAATTCCATAATGAAAGAGCCGAAATGCGATCATATGTAGAATCTGTGCAAATTGTGTTGTCAGAAATCGCCGAAATCTGATTAAATGTCGTCTTCGAATAAGCGTTTTCGAATGAAGAGACAAGGAAATGCCTTAATAATCATCGGAAGATAGAAGTAACAAAACCCTTTGACAGGACCGTTATAATCAAACCCGTTGTGGTGGCTTTCTTCACAGCGCTCCGAAAATGTTTATTTGATGTGACCCACTGCATATTGCCAATATAGACGACGTCTACTTCCTAACACAGACAGAGAATATGACTTATTCACCAGTCGCTTGTTCAGTGCCGCGTTATGTAACCGTAAAACGTAATCCAGGCAATTTTTCAGTGTCCATCGAATTTAAAAGTTTGTCTTCCAGCTGCAATGTTTCAGGTAGAGTATCCCCAAGAACTGAAATTTTATTCAATTTGACATGCAAAGATATTCGTTAAGCTGTTATGTTATCCTTGCTGATTCTTATCATAATTGCATCATTTTCTGCAAAATTGTTGGCTGTTTTCATTATTTTCTTTACATCACATTTTTTTGGAACTTTCCACTATTAAAAGATTTATGCCACCAATTTAACTCGAAAGACAGGCCTAAACTTGAAAGGTATAGGGTTTTCGCTACTCGCGCACAAAAAGTTGATTTATTTTGCAAAAATGAGTATCTTTGAAATAGATTTTGCCACTGGATATTGTAGTGGAATGTTGTTTTTTTACAGTTTGAGCCATATTTAAAAAACGGAAAACGCAATAAATATAATAATTTAACAACAAATTCATCAGAGGAAGGAAATGAACGTAGTGGTTTGGAAAACGGGATCAAGTTAGAGCAATGTGAATGAAGATACCGAGTGGGAAGCTTTCTCAGCTTTCTACTCTCTGTCCTTCATCCTTTTTCGATTGGTTTGAGCAATTTTTTATTGTTTGTTTTGTTTTTATCGTCTTATGGGTTCAGCATACACTTAGTAAAACCAGAGAATAGAATTTTTTTATAAAAGTTTGTTTTATTCAGCCAAAGAGAAGTAGAATTGCCTACCCGGTACATGATTAGATATTCGACTACCACACGCCCCCTATAACAAAGACATAAGTCAGTCATTCTTAAACTCCGGCCCGCGGGTCAACTCCGGCCCGCAGCAAAATTTCATCAGGCCCGCCGAATACTTTTAACCTCGAAAATATTTTTTGCCAACATTTTCAAAGTTTTGAATTCGATTTACCTTTGGTTTTTTGTCCCCACTGATATTTTTTTTCTGCAGTAAATTTTAATTGCTTTTCGTAGACAGTTATTGGTCCATAAAAGGGTACCGAAATAGGAAATGCTTTATTTCAACAATCCAATTGATCGTTCTAACTGTTTTTTAATTTGTTTCTCTTCCCCATCTTACACGCTGTTATGCTAGATTATTCCAAAACCTTGCAAGACTTTTCCTTTCTCATGTCAATAGATAAAATAATGGAACCTAGTAATGAAAGAATATTGCCCTGAATTTTCTCCCGTTAAAATCTATTTGAGGTGCTGTTTTGGCCATTCCTACATTAATATAATCTAAAAATTTCCAACCAGGTGGCGGCCTTTACTAAATACATTTACAAACATAAGATTTTGGCCTTTCTTTAGAATACACTGTGCAGTCCATCGACTCGACTCCAGCCGCGCTTCAAATCGATCCAATAAGAGACTAACGAAGATTAACGTTCTAGCCTAAAAATACATAGCATAGAACGATCTTCTGATTCAGCCTGGTGCAAGAAACAAAATTACAAACCTTTGTGAAAACTTTTTTTTGGGTTTATGCGAAAATAGACAGGCACGAAATGAAATGACTGCTAAGATTAACTTAGCTTTAACACTAACTTAGCCTGTTAAAAATGAGATCCGAGTTTCATTTTGAGCAATCTTTTAACACAAAGTATGTAAAGGTTGAAATCCAAGTGGCCCCCGAAGAAAATCTATATGTTTTTCTGGCCCGGCACTTAAAATAATAAAGCACCCCTGACATAAGTGATTCTTTTTCCTTTAGTCATAAGTTAAAAGCATGCACTTTCAACTCACTTTAAGTTATTTATTAAGAAAATACATATGTCAGACGGCAGCTACATTTTTGTGATTTCACTCATTCCCTGTTCGACCATTTGACTGGGCTCGGGCCTACCATTTTCCGACATGACAACATCTTGGATGGGCTTCTGCTTCTGACACATTGAACGTTTGTCAAATATCCACCGAAAGCCCGAGTTTTCCGACGCAAAAGCCTTAGCCCCCCATGCCCTCAATCATTTCCACAATTGGATACCAATAATTTCCGCTAATGAAGATAACAAGCTCTTGTTTTGCGTTTTACTTGCACGGTTCCTTACCTTTCGACCGACCCCTCCCCCCCCCCCCCCTCCAATCCTTGGAAACACCTCTGCGCACATCTAGATTCAAAATCTACGCTCAAAACTACTCCAAAATTATCACCATCCAATAATTTGTACTCTCGAGGGGTGGGGCAATGCTCTCCATTCATCAACTGATCCAAGTGCAATTCTTTCAATGCCGAGGTTGTCAACTTCTACGTCACAGTATCACGTGATACGTTTCCCGCCAAAATTTAAATACCCGTTTTGGGGGTCTTACATACCCAAGATCGTGGCAGTATTTTGCAGACATGTTTAGATAGCGTATATCTACAAGTATCAAGAGACAGTTGGCGCCAAATTAGGTGGCAAATACCGATCTAGGCCTTCCAGAGTTTTAAACGCAACGCCAACCAGGTTGGACTGTTCAACGCCGGGCAAACCAAGGATGGTTCGTGAAGTGTAAACAGGGCTTGAAGTATACATCTCTGAGAGTCGAAAAATATTTTGCCAACATTTTACAGAGGCATGTGCTTGTGACCCTTAGAAAGACTGTTGTACATTGCAAACAGATTTTAAATTAATACCGAATTTGCAAATAAAATTGGTGTGAAGAAGTTTTCAAAATGAAGTTGAGAGTTGAGAGAAGTGTCTCAATTTGAAAATATAAAGACAATTTAAAGACTTCTCGACTAAAAGAACTGACATCATGTTGCGTGTTTTATTTACGACTTTCCTTTTAAATTGAAAGTGCCATTCTCCTATAAATATTCTCATTAAAATGGACTTTTGACTTATATAGTTTAGAATGGCGACTGGTATTGAAAAATTAGAAGTTGCTTTCTTGAAATTTATCTTTTGCTCTCATCTTTTGATTTTGAGATAAAAAAGCCTGTTTTTGTAAAAATAATATCACTACGTCATAGTAGGTAAATCGAAACATCAAGGAATGTCTAGAGAAATTGATATCTTAAGAACAGTATTGGCATTGTGCATAACCTCTCGGTGACATACCAGTGACTACAACGTATCCCGCCCCGTCCTTCCCCGCATTAGCAGTCAAAGTGATCTTCATCTTATCTGGTTATTTAAGAATGCTGTTGATGAAACCCAGCCTGTTTCGCAAATGGCAATGTCTGCTAATCATAGAGATAATTCAGTTTAAATTAGACTTGTTAAAGACAAGACAAGAAACACTCATCTGTGCACCCTTAATCCCTTTTGACCTGAAATCCTAACTGAAAACTCGTAATTTTTCAAACTGTATCACTTTCGAATGATCTACTGGATTAAAGTGTAATGAAAATTTGCCACTGTTAATAAGGTTTTGGTTTTTTCTAATCCTTCTTCAGTAGGGGCCCGGACGAAAATCTTAATGTAAAAGTTATATTTTTCGTCGGATCCTTCTTGCATATGGAACTTCCCTTTGAATTTGGTATAGTTCATTTTGTTGCTCTGAAGTTTTGCACTCTCTTTTTTGTTAGACACTCCTAAAGCCCCCAACCCAGCTCCCTCCCCCTCGCCCTCCCACCTCCAAGCAGCCAACTTTAATGGCCTAAAGTTGTGTAACCCTTATTGTACCTAAAAGTTTCTTCTTTGTTGCAGTCTTTGGCAAGTAGCCGTTGATTACCTGTCAACCTGTCCAACTCAAGGAAGGTATGTATAGGAACCTGGTGACTACCAAACACAATTGTCGACATGTTATGTCATAAAAAATATTTTTCGAGTTATGAAAAGTATGTCTTCTGTTCTTGAATAAAAAAGTTATTTAAGCCGAACAGTTATTTAAGCCGTTAGTACTCGGTTAGTATGCTCCAAGACTCTCAATCTGTTGATTAATTTGGCTAACTTTTGTATAAATTTGTATAATTTAGGTATAAATTGGTTTACTGTGTAACTTACTTCAAAATTTCGAAATATCTTAGGCCCTTTTGAGGCCACTGGATAACTGAAGGCCTCTCCATCGTTCTTGGCTAACTACTGCTACTGCAGTTTCAATTTAACAACCGCCAGTCATTCTACTTTGAAATATGTTTTCAAACCTAACTTATAATAGCGTTTCAACTGCAACTTTTTCAATCTTATCTTCCAACAGCTGTGGATTTACTTCCAATCGTAATTCTGTGTACCACAATTTCCAAACAAGGCGTCTCCAAGCACTTTTCCTTAGGTAGACCAAAACGAAACCCTTTGAGCCTGACAATAATGACGCTCTTTATCCTCATCTCTGATTCTCTAGTTATGAGCTTTTTCTTCTTTTTACCCAAATGCTGGGGTCTGTACATTCATTCTTTCATATATACAGAATTCTCATCCAAAACAATTTGATCTTTCTAATCCTGGTGTTCAAATTTACTGGTAGATATTTCCCAACACTTCTAAATGTATTTGCAGCCTTTACCGCTCACTCAACTCTATTTGGTCATCTTTCCAAATCTGTTTAACTTTCTATCCAATTCTTTTACAATCTCCGAGCTCTGAAATCCTCATCCATGGTGATTTCAATATCCACAACCTGGCTTTGTTTGCGTATTCTCCTGTTCTTACCGATGCTGCCGATTTCGATGCAGAGCTTTTGCTTGCTACGGTAGAGGATTTAATTCAGCCAGTTACCGAGCCCCGTGGTATTCCTGATTGTGTATGGGATAAAGCAAATGAGCCTGAACTTGTCCTAACTTAAAGCCTCAACATTTACACCATTCCTCTGATTGATGCAACTACGGGTAATTCTGACTACTGCTCAGTTATCTTCAAACATCCAGTTCCTTCTCGCTAAGATTCTTCTTTCCCTTTATGCATAGTTTCTCGTTATAGCAAAACTGACTGGGACTGTCTTCAATACCTAATACCTTTGGTCTTCAGGTTTTCAAATGATCTATTTGCTTCTACTCCTATTATCATCAATGGGATTCTCCTGACAAAGGTCTTCTCCTAAGTGATTAAATTTACAATGCGCCAAAGCTGTAAAACCCTAAAATCACCGCTTCATGGGCTTTACAGTTTTGGCGCATTGTAAATTCTGCTCGGGAACACTTTAGGTAGAGGGCAGAGTGATCTCCCTAGAAATCTCTAGGGCCGTTTATCATAGCTGATACAGAGGTATTCTTTTCAAATTCCTAATGTTTGTTTTTCACCTTACCCTTTTCAAGTGGAATTTGCAGTTTTCTCTCTGGTAGGTCAGTTGTCAAATTGGGTTTATGGTTACATCTCCAGTCCTCACTCAATTAATTCTGGTGTTCCATAGGACTCTGTTATATCTCCTATTCTATTTACCTTCTCCATCATTGATCTACTATTTACATTCTTTCGCCTATACGAGTATTCATTCATCCTTTGATTTATAAAACATTCTGTCATCAACCTTACTGACATCAACTGACGTCAACAGAAAACTCACCTTAGAAGATGGTGATAATTTAAGCCTAAGTGTATCTTTGACTCTTTTCTTGCTTGGTTGTGTGATTGCCTTCTTGCTTGGTTTCCGGAAGTACCCCTAACGTGCACTCAGTTCTCGAGCAGTTTGCTTTGATTCTTGAATTTTCTTTGGAACATTGAGTTTCATTGAGTTTTCTATTAGTATCGTTAACAGGATCTCAGAATTGTCATTATCAAAATGAATAAAGTTTTTCTGTAATTTATTATTTTCTCCTAAAGAAAAACTTGTGAAAATGAAGCTAAATAAGTTATTTGGCCATACTCGATTGCGCAATTTTCGAGCTTCAATACTCTGGTATAAAAAGTGAATTTTCAAGTGCGTTTTGTAGAGAGTTTTAAAGTAAATTCGAGAAGAATAAAAATACACAATGAGATAAATGGCTTAAGGGCTTCGAGATTCCATTACATATGACACACGCATTTACTTTGAAATCTTCAAACAGCTCTGAATCATTTTTTTGGGATCCATTGGTTTGGATGTGATATTTTCAACTCATGTTGTTCTTTTCCCTAGGGCTCAGCTTGAAGTTTACATTGAACATGTCCCATTGGAAAACGACCGAAAAGCGGCTAAGGTCCTGCGCCTGTGTGAACAATATGACCTCCTGGAACAAGGTTATCATTTTTAAGGTTTTCGTTAGTGCCTTTCAACTTTGCTCTTCAGCGAAATCGTAAAAAAAATATCGCAAAAATATTTTATGATTTCTTTGTAATACCTTTTCCATTAAAAATATTTTTTCTCTTTTCTTTAACAAGGTAATAAACTGAGAAAGTTTAATGTGTTATAGCTAAAGTACAAATAAGGAGAACTGCTAGTAAGGAAAGTTTCATGGTATAGAAACGATTACAATTTAAAACCTTTGCTGAGTGCCTAGAAAGATGTACAAACATTCTTCTGACAATTTTTTGTCAAGGTCAGATTTTCATCTTGTCAAGATCTAGGATGGAATAATGTATAATCTGCAAAACAAAATGCTTGATTGAAGATTAATAAGGTCAACACAAGTTTCTATAAAAGTAAGTCATAGCAAAGGATAACAGGTCCAAGAAATTGATAGTCTCTAAAGGTTGCAAACTAAAACCAAACTGAATATGCAAATTAAGTACTTTGTGTCCATTTGAAGGGGATCTATTCGATGCAAAACATTTCTCTCACAAAAACATTTTCCCATAATGAATAGCTTCACAATAGGTATGATTTTATTTGCAGCCGAGCTCCAAGATCTCCATATATGATACCAGTATAACAAAAACATTGATCTTTGGAGGAACCGACAAGGAGATTTGTGTTGAATCTTCACAATAACAATGTAACGTCTATTATAACGGCTTAATGTGCTAACTGTTCTTGCAGCAAACGGTATTTGCAAAGTAATGGCAATGCGAGCCATGAAACATGGAAGGCTCGGTGCATCGTTGACTTGGTGCCTCAGATCTAAAGTAAGCATCTCACCTGATTTTTTTATTAATCTTTTTGAAACTCCTTCACGAAATCTTTTCTCGGCATGAATTCTTCAAGTTGTGACCCCATTACCTACTTGACTCCATTACCTACTTCAATCCATGACACTGAGCTGGCAACAGAGGCACTGTTTCAAACATCTATCATTTGAACTCAGGGTATCTGGGTTTGCTACTCCCATGAAGCATTCTATCTTTAAATCATTCATTTGTTTATTACTTGATAACTTGTAGAGATTAGCAATATGATCGAGATAATGGGTTTGAGGTGTTAAAGAAAAGAAAAAAGTTTGGTTTTCTAATTATTCGCACCTCTTGCTCATAAAATTTGTGAAAGGAATAATATTGGAAATCTTTTTTTCTAGCTACTTGGAATACATAAGGATCTAATAATTTACCTTAGGTACTTAAATTGCCAGATAGATACACAACTCCGTTTTGTTTTTACAAAAACACTTTCCTTCTAGGATTCCGTGTTTGCAAATTTGCTGGCTGAAAAGTATGTACAGGATTATTTTATTTTGTACTAAACAAAAACTGCAAAAAAACAAAATATTCAGACTTACACATAAAAGATCCTCAATGGATAATGGACCCCTCCATTTGATGATTTTTTCCATCTGAGGTTGCCTATGACGTTTTATTGAATTGCCACAACAAATTCATACTTTTGGTAGTAATTATTTAAGTGTTCAGATAGAAATCCCTACTATAATAAACAAGGTCTTTTAAAAATGTCTTATTAATGTCTACAATAATTTTATAAACCCCCCTCGTATATGCCCCCCTCGAATAAGCCCCCATGCAAAAATATCAAAAATAAATAAGCTCCCAGGGGGCTAATTCGAGGATTTACGGTAGTCTTTTAGAGAGCTGTTGTCACAGCCTTTTTTCAATATCCTTTTTTCAACTTCCTTTTTTCAATTTCCTTTTGCTACCCGAACATGCTTTCCTGTTACCACCTTATGTTTTCCTGAAAGGATATTCACTCAGTACATGGAGACTGGGACCCTCTCTGATTTGGATATCATCGATAACCTTGGATCTGCGATGTTGCTTAGCGACAAACTGACATTTTTGGGTAAGTTAGTCCATTGGTAGTTTACATTCTGTCTTCTTGTTCAATTACCTTATACCTATTTCCTACCTTTACTGCTGTCGTCTTTGCAACTCGTATTACATTCGAGGATTTGGTATTTTGCAATTAAAACGCTTAAGAAACAGCTTATGTCGAGTTTTGAAAGTTGAGTAAAAATTTTTGAAAGATGCTGACCTTTTAACTCTGACTGTATATCAGTAGCAAATAAACAGAAATTTAGTGGTTTTACTTTCGTGCCTCGGTAAAAAGATTCACAGTCACAGATTTATTATCGTGGTAGTTTATACTCAGTTTATATTTTTTAATTTTTGTTTATTTGGGATTTAAACTGTTCCGCTGAATATTTGCTGATTGAAATGAGTAAAGGGAATTGGCTGCCCCGAATTTCCAGCTCACCAAATACTTATGATGCCAATAAGCGCTGGTGCCATTTTCTCGAGTAAAATAATTAACAGGGAGTCCTTGTCTTTGATATTTCGATAACAAATCCCAACTGTGCTACCTTGCAGTACATTTACGCTATTATTTTTTCTTAATGTTGGTACAAGCCTGAAAGCTAGGCAAGTCTAGCTGCAAGGCACGTTTGTTATCAAATTTTCATACTCTTATTGGTCAATAAGGTATGAAGAATCTTTTGTTTCACCCAAGTAAAGATTCGGAGCCTGTGCTCTATGTTCACCAGTCTTCGATTTGGATATAATTAACCATTTTAATTTAATTGGTCGCGTCGAGGCAAATACATTCTTCTTTGTCGCGGAGTAAATTGTTTTTTGAGATCCGTTTTGGTTTGGTTTTATCTTCGGAATTCATCTGCCAAACTGTGACAAGATTTAATTCAAAGTTATAACCTTAAAATTGGTTATATTGTCACATAATGCAGTTTGTCATTTGTAAAAGGCTCAGAAAATTTACCTCCGGATCTTATTTTGAAGAATATTACTCTTTTGGGAGGAGCATGACTAAACTGTTATTGATGCGAATAAAGAATCGTTTTGCTGCTGCAACAGCAACAACGTCCTCAAAGTAGATCACCACAAAAAGACTCACATCTGACAGTGTGCGATAGTCATCTTTAGGAATTTCTGTTTCTTAGAGTATTCACAGTGCCAAATTTCATTCACATTGCAGCTTTTCAATTTCAGAAATCCAAAGATGTTTTGTGCTGCTGTTCTAGCAAAGTTTATCATGATTCCTCGTCATGTTTAGCTCTTTGTTTCTCTTTCAAAGAGAAAGAATTATCAATTTCCTTTTCTACCCGTGACGTAGGAAAGATAAACCAGATTACTAAGTTGACGGAAATGAGATTACTTTCTAGTTATTGCGACCCTCGATATTTCTACAAAGTTCATGGTTCATCGTCAAAGTATTTTGTGTAGAAGAACCAAGCTGTGGTAAATTACTCCAGATTTAAGACCCCACGCCGCTTGCATTTCATAAAAGTAAAAATATCTTATTGGTTGAATGTCCAGTTCTCAGGAGACTGCCATTTTGTCATGGTGGTTATCCTCAGATAAGGAAGATCCTGCCTTCGAAGAAGCAAATCACCACCTCTGTCAGTCCAACACATTCATTCCTAACTTTAGACTCTGCTTTGATAAAACAGCATCAATTCAATATCATTATGATTTTTATTTTAGTTTGGATGTCTTTATCGAGGTCCATAGTTTGGATGTCTTTTTTGGAGGTCTGTAACAGGGGGCATAATGTGCTGACTTCCATGCGTGAAATTTTTACAAGTGCAAAAAGATTCATGTTTTTGAAAATAATGTGGGCTTTAGATGACAAGCAACAGTTTTGTGTTTCATCTCCTGTATCTGACCAATTAATCCTAATTGCAATTTAACAAAAACACTCTACAATTGAATACAATACTAGCACTAAAACTTGAAAATCATATGACTACATTTAGATTAACTGGTAGGAAACCTTCCGCATTAGAAAATTAGAAAATAACTTTACGATGAAATTCAGCAATCAATAGACAGATAAGGGACAAAAAGAAAACGATCTTTAAACTTTTAAGTGACGTGAAGAAAAAGTTATGCAAGAAACCAAATCGAATCAATGCATTAAGACCTGAGACTGTTCTCGAGTAAGAAAGGGTCAAAAGATAAAGCCCCATGTAGTAAAACCATAGTTAAAAAGGAGTAAAAGAGGAGTTGTAAAGACAGACGAAAGTATGAACTGGGACACAGTGCACAATCAACACACAGCCAGGGGCATTACATTTCAACATAGTCATTACATCTCAAGTATACACGTATTTTTTATAAGAAACTAAGGTCCGGGGCTGGTAGGCAGTTTCTTGGATTTTCGATCTACGATCAATATCCAGCAATGATACTTTCTTGAGATGTTGAAGTCAAAACTATCTTTTACATGGAATCTTCTTGAGTATGCTGTCTAATGAGAATTAATGTAATCTGAATGTCAAATGCGGTGTTTACAGTGGTGTTGCAACTGTTTAGAGTGACTGGGAAAATTGAGACCGCAAGTTGCAACAGTTTCTTAGATTTAAAGTTCAGGTTAATTTGTCTCTTGACTTTCCAAAAATTAAGCCTGCCGCTTCTTGAAGGGGCTTTTATAAAAATTACGTGTATTATTTGGTATCGTTCTGGTTAAGAGAAGATTGATTTATGGACTAATTTATTTTATTCTTTATCGATTATATCTTGGCGGCATCCAGTGGTGACATCTGGTGCCATCTTTTTCCTGCCTCGTCCGGCCTGCTGACTTTCACATCGAGGCTCACATGTGCGTTGTAATTTTCTTTAGTTGTATCGCCAATGGTTTGCTGCGTTTTAACAGCCCTTCTTGGAGACACTCGCAAGGTTACCAATTTTGAAACAGTCAATGTGTGTACATCCTGTGGAAGACCGTTCTATTCAGGGTAGGCGGCCTTTACTACCACTTTGAGCAATTGTTTTCCTCGTCTCTGCCTATCATGGTGGCAAAATACACCGAGCACAATTCAGCTTATTTTTTATTATATAGGAATGGTTGAAAATGACGAGAAAATGGCAAGAGTCGTTATTCTGCTTTGAATATCTATTTGAAGTTGAAAAGTCTCCTATTATGGTACACTGGTTTCGTCGCAATGTGCTTTTCCTCGTCTGTCTCATGACACAATCTCTACGCAACCTTTGCCCCTTTGGATTTAAAGCTCTTTCTCTGCAGCTCTCTTTCTTCCCATTCCACCCCACAACTCCCCTTTCAGAATAAAAAGGTATTTGCCTTTCCGGTCCTCCCTACTTGCGCCACGAAAGTGACCACATGACGTGAAGAAAGTTTAACTCATTCAAATTTCAAATCGCTTCTTTTTTGAGCTGACATTGCCTGATATTGTAAACGATGTATGGACAGTATGCCTTGATAAGATATTAGAAAAGCTAGAGAGGCGATCACGTAGAAAAAGAAAATGACAGTAATTTTCTACGGAAATGGCGACACAAGGTCAGTTCTAAAATAGACGTTTTCAACATAATGATTTCCTTTGCAGTCGTTGAATGGAATTCAAAGTAGTAATATAAAAAAACTCGCGTGTCTATAAAGTCAGTTTAAAGGGCTGCTTTATTGTGCTCTGTTTTTTCCATGAAGTTTTCATAGGCTATATTTGAGTATATTTTTTGTGGGACCTTGGAAATATCGCGCTTCTCACTTGAACCATTGCTGCAGAAAAGAATTATGTCTGTTTTATGGACAATATTTCTTCGCCCTGGTAACGCTACGCCACTGGGGTGGAGGCTGGGGGCTTGGTCTGCTACCCCGAATTCACGTTGTTTCGCTGTGTTTGATCAGAATTGCAATTGTCAGTTTCCCCTCAGATAAATGAAAATCCTTCATTCTATCCGTGTCTTACATCTCAAATCAATCTACTCACTCCTTACACAAATTATTTACCCAAAACAAATTTAATTAATTATGCACAATAAAAGTGTCAATTTACCTGATGATGAAACTGTCGCTTTTCGTCATTCATAATTTTCCTTGAAAATGGTTCAGCTTTTACTTATTCTTTTGTAACTGGGTATTAGTATCGTGTACCTTAATTGATAAAATTCGAAAATTGACCGTGCAACAGGCACTACAGTCAGAGTGGTATATTAATACCCTCATTCACGGAGTATTCTTTGTTTCTTCATGATGTCAAATGTAAAGGACACTTTCATGAAAAGGGTACTTTATCCCAGAGCTGTGTTTAATGACCGTTTGAAGATTCTGGTGTTGTTGTAGTTAAGTGTACTGTATTTGTAGGCTTTTCTCGTAGTCTTTGAACGTGTGGCCACCATGTTTGCTGGGGACTGCATGTAGAAGGGCTCTTAGGTTTTCATTTGGCAAATTTCTTTCAGCAGAGCCTGATATCGGTTGGCTCAAGTCTTGCAACCCGGCTTATCTTTGGGTTGTGAATAGCACGTTATCGTCTGACGCGTAATATTGTTCGCAGTACTGCTTGTCTGTAGTGGATTGCGGTATGGTGCATTGAAAATCCTTTTTTGTGGTTTGCTGCGATGATAAATATTAAACTTTGACTCCTTCAGTTCTCGTCTTGGATTCATAGTGATTGGGTATGTCACCGCCCTCCACCCCCCCCCCCCCCCCCCTTCTTGAAATTCAATCTTTTGTTGCTATGGCGAGCAATTATCGAAGGAACGTGTTGCTGTTTTCAGCGCATGCGTAATACCTCTGAAAGCTGGTTAAAATATCAACAGAATGGTTTACCACTCGCATTGGAAGACAAAAACCCAACAACGTTAATTTCAGCACAAAGTTCATAATTCTAGCAAAGTGGGTGCATTCTTTTTACCACAAGTTAGTAACAAAAATCTTGTCTTGTTTATCAAAGCGACCAAAATTTACAAGATACGAAGTGAAATTTTAATATTTATAACTACAATGAAGCTAAAATGAATAAAAATTTGATAAAAACGAGAAAACAAATGTGACAAAGTACCAAAGAAAAAATTTATCATTGAAGCGTGTTATCTTTATTTTTGCTCTACAACTTTCGTTCTGCAAAAGCGTTATTCCTTTTTAAATTCTCAATGCAAAATGTTTCGTACAGAATGCTTCTTTGTGGCGCTGTAACAGGTATCGGCGATGACGTCACATAACTTTTGTCCCCAGGCCCTTGTCATTTTTCTGCTCCACTTGGCTAGTTGTTACGTACTTCGAGTCACTTGGCTATGAGCAACCGTGCTCCGATTTCTAAAGGATTCCTTATCTGATTATGCTTGTTGAGTTACTCTTCTTATAAAAGGCCTTTAAAACCTGTGAGAAAATAATTTCAGGAAAGGCATACGGCCTTGCCTCGATGGTGTATACAAAAAGTGAATAAATCTTAGCGATTTGTTTAAGCTTTGATTTATTGCAATGGCTCCTGTTTAATTGGTCAAGCTCTCAAATCTGTTTGTACTGCAATCCTCCCTAGTTACTGAAACAACGTACCGTGAAATCTCATTACGCAAAAAGCCGCAAAAAAGTGCCTTGCTTTGTCCGTTTTTTACTCAGACTCGTAACAGTATTAAGTTTTGCAATCGGATTTTTGACTTATTGCGTTGAACACATTCGTTTATAGAAACAATGGTCAACTTTAATTCATTCGCGTTTGCGCACACTGTGATTTAAGTTCAACTGTTTAATTGATACAGGCAAAGCGCTTTAAAAACAGTAAAACCGAGTTATTGTAGCCATGACGAATTTTGCCGAAGCACCAATCACATGTTGTTTGTCTGTTTTCACCAATGTGACTTGTTCTGCAAAAGGATTTTATGCATTGCTCCTGATGGGTTTGCGACCACAGTATTTTACGAACGAACAAGAACAGCTACTGGTGTTCTGTAATTTTTGAACATATATATTGCGTCCTCCTTACAATTTATTTCCATGCAATATGAAAGGTTCGGTGTGTTGTCCAATGGACTTTCCAGGTAGTTATTAAATTCAACTACACAACCTACATTGATTTGAAGGAGAGGGGTAGCGATGTCGGAGGGGTGCGGTGTCGGAGGGGGGCGATGTTGGAGGGTGTGGTGTCGGAGACGGTGCGATACAGAGAGGGTGCGATGTCCGAGGAGCGGCAGTGTCGGAGGGGGTGCGGTGTCGGAGGGGTGCGGTGTCAGAGGAGCTGCCGTGTTCATCTTTTCTGATGAAAAAAGCTTTTTTCAAAAGATCCAAGAATATTTCTCAAGGCTTGTAGTTTCAGTTGAAAGACGCATTAAGAGCTATTAAATTAAAAGTTTACAACCATAAGAATATCTGGAAACCCCGGTCACTTGCATGATATTCTTTGTTGCTCTTGCACGCACTGTTTTAAATAAACTTTAAAAGAATTTCAGTCTACAGTATCTCCATGCTGTAGTCCTAAAGCAATGAATAGTGAATTTGGAATTGTTTCTGTTAACTGCAAAAGCTACTTCTTTTTTATGTTGAACTGAAATTGTGAAAAAGTTTAGGTTCATTTAACTTATTTGACAATTTAAAGATAAAGCGACAATTAAGAAGGCTTTAGAAAAAAATCGCAGAATTAGAATGCCGAGAAAGAATGACATGTTGGAATGAGAAACAAAGGAACAGAAGGTGAGAAGGATATATATAGGAGAAAATGAGAAAGAAAAGAATAAAGGATAAAATAGGAAAAAGAAGGCGAAGCAAAATAAAGCAAGTAAAAGCATGAAGGAAGAGAAAAAGAGAAAAGATGGTGAGGGAGAAGGACTGAAAAGGGAGGGAAAAATATGAACAACATAAACTAAGAGAGAAATGAGAAGATAATTCAGACAATAAGAGACAATAAGAAGAGAAGATATGAAAATGATAAGTAAGTTGAAATGAAGATGTAAAAAAGATAAGTAAGATTTCAGGAGGAATAAGCTAGCTGAACACTAAGGCATGGCAAGAAAAAAGGTGATTGAATATGGAAAATGTAGGGAAAAGCAAAAAAGAATGCGAGGATTGGCAAGAGAAGGATAAGAAAAAATAAGAGTAAGATTGTCACCAGTTGCCTTGATTGCAATAGCAAATCATTTGAAGAGATGAGGCATATAACTCTGTACTAATGATATTTTGGAAAGATCAGACAGTGGAAAAGAAGCGCTATCTGTTGAATCTGTTGAATCATGACGGAGGTAAAACTTAGAGAAAATGTTAACATAACAAACTGCCATCTTGCTAATCGAAGTAACAAAAACGTGGTGCGCGGTCAGAGAACTAGGCACCACTGAAAGGAGAATGTTTCATAATGGTAAATGTTCATGTTCATACATAGATAAATATAAGTCACATCTCAACAATATCAAAGAGAATCATTTCACGAGCTTGTTATATAGTTTTTCACAAGCTTTGATTGCAGACATTTTCTTGAGAGGAATTTAGTGGGATTAGTTTCTCTCTTTCGAAAAGCCTTAGTTGTTAGTTTTGCGTTAAACTTCGATCGTAATGTCTTTGTCATTGTAGCTAGTTTTGCACCACTCTAAAGCAAAAACACGCTCATTATGAAGGCAACCAAGAATGGCAAGGTTTATTTAGTTAGGAAATATTAATGACATCATCAAGGGTGTTACTAATTTCTTTTTGTATCTCATCCTTTATGTGTTGGTTAAGATGGTAGCTTTCCAATATTTTTCAAAACTTGTCTGTGATTGAGGTTGCTGTTTTTAATTTAGTTTAAGTCACCAAGAATGGTGAATTCTCCCCACTCTTCTTTGCCTTGGCTATCAAGATTCTCCATCAAGATAAAACCTTCACAGGCTAGTCCTTATTGGCAAATTAATTTTAAGGCTCAAATATGGTTTCCTGTGTTTTAAGTTTTCTTTGATATTTTTCTTTTTTTAAAAAATTACACAAATTTCGCTACCACAATAATTGTATCTATTTTAACATGCTTAACGTTACCGCGTATTTTTTAGAGGCGTTTAATTAACTGTTCATATCGGCTGCCACTAAAAGGATAGCTTGTGCGCAGACTCGACTGGTTTTCCTATCGATGAATTTAGTTAAATGGAAAATTTAGCGTTTCTCGAAACCGTGAGTTTTCCATTCAACTAAATTAATCTCTGGGAAAACCAGTCGATTTCGCGCACAGGCTACTAAAATGGCCACAAAGTTCTACATATCGCGTATCCGATATATCAAGGCCCCTTGCTCAATTTAGTGTCCTGAATAAGAATCGTTTCAGACATGGATTCCACTGCCTGTTTGAAGTTTGCAGTTTAGCCAACGAGGATGAAAAATATATATATATATATATAGACTAAAATAAATAGTCTAATCGCTCCGATAAGTTGAGCACTCTAGACAGCAATAGGATAAATACTACATATATATATACTTCTGCACTGTCCACAGTACCATGCCCTTCGTTTAATTCTCTTTGGCCAGATCTCTGGCATCACAGGAATTGATCCTTCTTGCTCTGATGATAGATCTCAGTACAATGTTCTTCTATATTGAAATACTCGTTGTACCATGATAGAAAATAGCATGATTGTTGGGTCCCTTTATCAGTCCCTTTATCAAAGACACGGGTCGGTTTGACAACGGATAAATGGAATCCTAACAGCAGCAGATATTTATCTGTCCTTTCCGAGGGGCGATTCATTCTTGCAAACAAAGTAAGAAATTTCCATCAAAACAAAAGGATTTCCAAGGATTTTCAGATAAAACAGTAGGATTTCCATCAAAGGTTTACGAGGTTTGTATGAAGTGATTCACCTTTCGGTCTTTTCAGGTCTTTCTCGGGATGTTGGTTGATGTGTAGAAATTACTCTATCAATAATTAAATCAAGTCTTACATTCTAGCTTTCGTGGGACCTTCTGACATCTCTATTGAGACAAGCCTTAGTACTCTTTAATTTCATTTTAGAAATTGTCTTTTTTTTAATTAAGTGTTATCAAGAGTTGTTTGTTGTAAGTACCATTCACAGCCGGAACTCGGTGACCCTCAGTCTTTTTTTGGCTATGGATGGTACATTGCAAGTATTGTGTTGGTTTTAGTTTTGTTGATTTGTATGAAAAGTACAAAAAGGACAGCCCCAGACGCCGTCCAATGACGTAAGATGTATATTAAGCTTGAGGGAATTATTGTTGAAAATTGTTAATGTAGGATTGAGGTTTCAAATTCATATCCTAGCAAAGTAAAACTTGCTTTTTACTTACAGAAGCTTGGTAAATTTTATAACAGCTTTTTCTTGCCAAGACTGATCGACATTCGGGCGTGCATGTTTTGTTGAATGATAAGAATTTCGTTATGAAATAGTTGTTCAAATAATTTCCGTCACTGGTGAAGACATCTGGAAAATAATATTTGCATATTTAACGTCAGTTTTATCGGATTCCCAAACTTGGTATTTTAACAGTACAATTTTTTAGGCCTTCGATCTTTTCATTTACCTTAAACCAAAGACATTAAGTATACAAAATAACCCACCACGAAGAGCCTTGCTTTTCTGTGATGGCTGCGTCACTTCTAATTCTTTGTATCCACAAACGTACCATCAGTCTCTTCTATTTTCCTTACAATCAAAGCCACGCATTATATTGCCTTTCAGGGTAGTTCTGGAATGCCATTCGTTCATAGGCATCTCTTTAGCGGCTTCTCCAAGATTAAAATTGCGATCGCCTAGGATTATTTACCATATTAATTAAAAGTTGCCTTTGGCATTAGTTTAGATTAGCTTAGCAAGGGATTGTTTGGTGTTTCTTGCATTTGGTTTCGTTGTTTGTGCAAGGGTTGGGATTGTCTGTGACTGCAAATGTGTCCAAAGGTCGTCATCATTGTCATTTCTCATCGTCAGCCATCGAATATATCAGGTAAAGAAGATACAACAGTAACTGCGCTATAATATTAGTTTTATGATGTTGCAACAAGTTAGAAGTTGCAATAAGGACAGCAAATACTACAACAACAACATAAGTCATGAAAAGCACAGTTTAAGGTCAATTTAACCCAAGTGGTCAAGCTTATTCGTTTTTCTAGTTTTTGCCAATTCTTTCCATTTATCAATAAATTCTTCAATTTTCTTTTACTTCTTTTCAAGTTGCCATAATTTCTTCAATTTTCTATAATTTCGGTAGTTGGTAGATCCAAAAACTAGACTCACCTTGAGTTGAACAAAAATTTTGCACATATGAACAAGTTGATTTAATCCTCTCAAGGTTTTTTTAATTAATTACTGAGCTACATTTTTGGGGAGAGCACTTAAAAACTGATACAATCCACCCTGTGACTTATATGATCTTAGACATTACAAAATATATTACAAAAAAAGTCATAGCGAAACTCAGATACAGTCCCAAAGTACCAAACTTTTGTAACTTTCCATAGGTTTGTCTCTATGATAAATAATCAATTGTGCTTCTAGGAATTTCCCATTTCCCTCGCCTACAAATTACATATATATTTGTCCTTTAACTCATATTTTCATCTAACCTTATTCCTATAATTCTTACATAATTCCTTCTTATTCCTTCTTCATTCTTGCATGTGCATTCGTTCAGGGCTTGTTTTTGATTGATTAGAATGTGATGGGAATGCTATTGTTTGTCCGTCAAGCTACTTTGTGGAAACATTTGTATGTTTGGTTAACTGATACTTCTTGCTTCCCAGGGAAATACAGAGAATTTCATAAACTATATAACGAAGAAAACTTTCAAGAAGCGGGAAAGCTGTTGATGCAACTGCTGTCATCAAGTTTGGCTCCACAGAGGTGAGATGTTGCTAAGGAAAGGAACCAAAAGTCTTTTAATGCGTGAGGCATCCCTCCCTCCTGGAGTAAAAAAACATGCGTGTGGAACGAAATCATTATTACGCACGCTCTCTGTATCCATGACGGAGGGTTGCCTCGCATATTTGAAGATTCTCGGTCGTTCCGCCTCAACAAGATGAAGAATAACAATTGTAGATGAGAATTAAATACTATAAAAGAGGAAAATCTTTCATTTAGGGGCTAAGATCAACGTTTGCCCTCGATATAGAATTCTAAACTGGTCTTGTGGTCATACCTGAGTGGCATAGTATGGTGTAATTCCCAAGAAGTTATAGACTTGTGTGGAACTAATTTAGAATTGACTCACCTTTAATAATTATCAGCCTGACATTCGACAAAAGTTAACAATTATGATCCCCACTGTTTGAGGGGGAGGGCGCTCATTCGAACGTGGTGCTGATTCAAATGGGGCGCTGATTATATCTTTATTACTTTTTAATTTCGCATATAAAAATTAAACCTCAATTGCTGGGGAATCAGTTTGCTCTTAGCTTCAGTAAACAGTAAATCGTTAGTTCTCTTCTCAAAATCAATACATTTTTCCATTTCTTCCCCATCATTATAAGCATTCTCCACTTTATGATATTCATAAATAAGGCACGGAAGGCGCTCATTTAAGGGATGGGCTAATCATTCAATTATTGACCGCTTTAGAGGGGCACTTATCGAGGATCCATGGTATCCATCTGTTTAACCCAGAAATAACGTTTTTTTTTGCTTCAAACAAGGAGTGCTTTTAGAATAAATGGAGCCAATGAGTAATGGGCAAACACTCTTTAAAACCACCATTTGTAAATCGCGTATTTTTAGCACATTTTGCTGTCTTTTACTTCTAAATACAGAGGGCCCTCTCGTAGGCCTCTCGCATGTCTTGAAATTGTAGGCCCTCTCGCTACACGATGCCAAACCGTCTGTCTGTAAATTTGTTTGTACATGAAGTTTCATCGTATTTTATGTCTCTGTGCCCAGGTTTTGGATGACGCTGCTAACAGATGCATTGCCGATGCTAGAACACGAAAAGGTTATCTTTTTTAACAATGTTTTGTTTCGCCTTGGAGAAATATTAAGTGCGTATTCCGTTAGTCGATTAAAGTTGATAACATTTGCGACATATTTTGCAGAATTTGAGCTTTTCTCAAAACAGTTTGAAGAAATTTCATTTTTTGCACAAGATTTTGATAGCGACTTTGGGGAAAACTAGCGAATGACACTTAGGGTCTTTTTGTTTGAAATAATCGATTGCAACAGTCTTATAAAAGTTTAATCAAATATTGTGTTTCAGACGCCATTGCCCATTGTGTTTCCTTTTCATTATGAATATCTCATTGAGAAAGTGAGAATGTTATAAATGTTATTTGTATGTCTATGGTGTGGGTTAACCTGTGTTTTGTCTTTAGCATCCCAAAATGTTATGATTCAATCATCCAATCATTTTCTCGTTGTTTCAATCCTCTAATTGGATTTGGCTATGGTAGTATGGGGATTTCAACAGCCTTTTACGCCGCAGATTTTTCGCTCATTTTTTCTTATTTCTTGGTTCTGTAAGTATTTCTGAAGCAATGCGGGCAAACTGAGTTTGCGCTGATAAAGGGTCTAGCCTTTCTGGGTAAATCCGGTCCTAACTGATCTAGACCGATAATCTCTTCTACTGGTTAGGGCTATGGGTGTAAAGGAGGCATTGTACAAGTTATCGCTAGCGTCATGGAGAGAATCGCTTGTGTGGTTAGAGCTTCAGTTCCCAAATACAATCATAACGTGCTGCCATTGGCCAGTAAACTGTCAATCAACCATTGGCCAATCAATAAGCGTGTGGCTGGTATCATTCGGGATTTCAACTCCTTTTCTGTTGTTCTAGTAGCGCCTCTCGAAGCTGGCCCTGCCTTTTGTGTAGCCCTAGCTCGTCCACTACAATGGCGTTGTTTCAGGCAAACTTATCTGCGTGGAAACGGGAAAATTGTTTCTATTTACTATCTAGATCAACATGATGCGGCTCCATTTTCGGGCCTAACAGGATTTCATTCCCCTTGCGTATCCCTTGGGGTGATAGTTATATGCATGCATGGCACTCCAAGCCCGATCAACCAGCAACTTGGAAAATGTCTGCCAGACAAGTTAGCCAGACACTGGCCCAATTAGTCAGAAGGTATTACTTCACCGGTCGCGTGGAACTTTGGTCCTGAGCCGTCGAACCTTAGACTTGGAGCAAGTCTATCGAACCTTGGCTCAAATTGAATCTTAGCAGAAGGCCTGGGTAGCAGTAAAAAACCGTTACAAAAACCTTCCACCTACAAAATCAATTTACTTATAGAATGCGAATTGATTGCTTGGGCAGCTGAGTTGTTGTAATAAGATGATTGGGTCTTGAATTGGCTACCAATCTACCTTTCTAATTAACACCGTATTGAATATTCGTCAACCTATCAGTGAAATTACAACATATAGCAAGATCTAGACTTAACAAACGTTATTG
This sequence comes from Rhopilema esculentum, assembly GCF_057945365.1. Lineage (NCBI taxonomy): Eukaryota > Metazoa > Cnidaria > Scyphozoa > Rhizostomeae > Rhizostomatidae > Rhopilema > Rhopilema esculentum. The sequence continues at coordinate 11,540,674 of NC_142827.1, forward strand.
CAAATCACATTATTTGTGCTTTATCTGAGGTTTTCGAACTTTCCCTAGCTAATATACGATCAAGACAATCAAGTATTATTAAAGGCGCTCAAGTAGATTACTGTAAAAATGTGAGGAGTATATTGAGTTCGCAATGTATTCAGACTCCTTTCTCTTGCTGTTTCTAGATAATCTTCAGCAGCACTCAAACATACGAAATTATGCATTGCTTGCAAGAACTGCAATTGTCTATCAACTCGAAAGAATACTTCGGTCAACTGCATTGTGGCAATATTAACGTGAGTAATTTTAGTTTGTAATTGTGCTTAGAGCAGGGAGCGTCTTATTTCAAAATCTTATTGAAAAATATAGATGCTATTGTTTCTTAACTGAAGACAAAATTTTTCTCTGGTCTGGTAGCAACTGCGATGGAATTATAGAACAGTTATCGTTTGCAATGATTACAATCTTCGCCAAGTACAGAGTTCTTTATAAAGCCATTCGGGAAAGCGAGAATAAAAGGAAAGCGGGGAACGAAAAGGAGAGCAGAGAACGAAAAGGAGAGCAGAGAACGAAAAGGAGAGCAGAGAACGAAAAGGAGAGCAGAGAACGAAAAGGAGAGCAGATAATGTATGCAAGGGAGGGAAAGGCAGGGATCAGAAGTCGGCAGGCAGACATGTATACATAATTTATATTCTGCTGTTTATCTTAGAACAACTAAGGCAACTGATGTGACCTTTTCTCTACAGTGACTAAAAATAATTTGACAGAAAACTTGGCAAAAATAATAAATATAAATGAATATATATTTTTTCTCTTAACGAAAGGGAGAACGAATTAAAAGGAATTAAAAGAACGAAAGTAACGCAGGGAACATAAATAGGGCAGGAACGAAAGGCAATAGGACAGAGAACGAAAGTGAAGACAGAGCACGGAATGAAAGGCAGAACACATAAGGGGAAGCAGGAAAAGACAGGGAAGGCAGAACACCAGAGGGAAGGCAAGGAACGGCAGAGAAGACAGGACATGGATGAGAAAGCAGAGAACATAAGTAAGGCAGTAAGGCAACGAATGTAAAGCAGAGAACGAAAGGGAAGACAGAACACGGAATAGAAGGCAGGGAACGAGAGAGAGGGCAGGACACGGATGGGAAAGCAGAGAACGTAAGAAAGGCAGTAAAGCAGAGAACGAAGGGGAAGGCAGAACACGGAATAGAAGGTAGGGAACGACAGAGCAGAGTCCAGAAAAGTCTTCAACCTTTTTCCTGTCAAATTTTTCCCCGTCAAAACCTTTCCCCTGTTTTTCAAGCTATCACCTTGGACAGGGCGTGACTAGGGAGTGGCTAGGGCACAAGGGATCACATTACAGCTGAAGAAAAATATTTCTTTTTAAATTTTGACTAATAAAATTGATGGGAACATGATACAATGTAGATTGAAAATTTCAGCACAACGGAACACGAACAACATCTCTCCTCAGTTTTATTTACTTGCCGTGAAAGTACGTGGCCTAAAAATTGTGTGTCATTTCATGCCACCTATCGACTCTGCGACAGATTCAACGTGTGGTTTAAAAGGCCAACGAAGAAACAAGTGCAAAATGACTGTTCTCAACTGTTTTTTAAAATTTTATTTTACCAAAACCTTCCTCCAAATTTCTATTGTTTTTCAAACCTTCCTCCGGTCAATGACCATGCGACCGTAATGTTTCCTGGACTCTGCGACAGAGAAGGCAGGACACGGATGAGAAAGCAGAGAATGTAAGTGAGGCAGTAAGGAACGAATGTAAAGCAGAGAACAAAAGGGAAGGGAGAAGACAGAATATGAGACAGAGAACGACAGGGAAGGCAGGTAACAAAAGGGAAGGTAGAGAACCAGAGCAAGGCAATAAAGCAAATAACGAATGTAAGGCAAAGAATGAGAGTAGGGTAGAGAACAAAAGGGAAGGCAGAACACGGAAGAGAAAGCAGGGATCGACAGAGAATAACAAAAGGGAAGGCAGAGAACCAAAGTAAGGCCGATAATATAAGTAAGGGTGATAACAAAGAGAACTAAAACTGAAGGTTCATATCAGTCGTCGCTAGATGACAGTTTTATTTTGAAGTGCCTCTTATGTAAAGCTGAACACAGTGTGACTAGATCTAGCATAATTTTGGCCAAAAAATGTCATTTAGCATATATTCTGGCATAATTTCAAATTAAGTGATAGCAAATTAAGTGAAAAATATGGGCTAAGTATATTTAAATATACATAACTACATATATAATATTTGTTGATTAATTGATTGCGTTAGTTTGTTAGCTGTTTATGTTTAAGATGCAGTTTAATATTGTATTCATCGAACAAATATGCTGCTATTCGGCGCCTGCGCTAGCCTCGTTTTCAAACAGGGTAGCCTTGATTTGAAATTTAGAATAGCTTTAGTAATTCTAGCATTATTTTCTGAAAAGTTTGGCTGAACGCCAAAATTGAATTCTGGTCATTCTTGCTTGACATGAAGCATCACAGAAGGTTTTTCACATTGGTCTAGTGTTTGTTTAAACACTCCTGCATTCTCCTGTATTAATCTGCCTTTTTCATCATTGGCTTACTCGCTTACGCCCATGAACCTTTTTTCACAACTTGTTAAGTCGTGGTTGAGAAGAAAGGAACCTAAGTAAGAACTGCCGGGATCGGGCCTCTTTTAGAAGGTGCTTTGTTGTCGTTTGCCCTATTGACCAGCAATGCTTTGAAGATTCCAGTTTTGCAAATGATCCCAGAATCAGTTGAGCTGATCACTTGGAGTATTTTTGACGGCGAATTAAAAACGTCTCGCATCCGACAGGTTGCTTTGCAAGAAATCCACCGCTGAACAAGAATCACCTGCCCTTGTTGCTAAGAATTTCGAATGGATTCGAGTGCAAAGCAAACCGACCTCTTTTTATCCATCTCAGTCTGTTTATCCGGCTCATTGTAAGTTATGCATTACAAGCAAAAACCTGCTACATATTTGAAAGCAAATAAGCATCTTTAAGCGTGAAACGTAGAATACGATTGAATAACCATTGAGCTAAGACCCACAGATCACTCTTTGCGTCCAACGGACATTATCTTAACACTAAACTCTCATGCCCTGGTGTCCCCCTGTGAGATTGAGAGCCCAAAGCCCAATGAAGGGTAGGATGTTGCAACAAATTGACCACAGTTTTTAACTGAAAACTTGGAGGCATATGTGCAAAATAAAGGCCAGCAGACTCCTCAATTAGATATTTAATTTAGATGAAAATGAGTTTGTTTCTCACTTCACCGTAAAAGTTAAGATTATTTTTCTTCGGATAGCCTAGGGTTTTTCAAGACAGTTTTACCCCCATCATAATTTTACATGCCACCCTGTTTGGCAAACAAAATCTACTATTGATTCCGGGAGACTAGCAAGATGATCGCAGCGTTAATGTTATGCGTCGTAAATAATGACCTAAAGCCTTTGTTATATTCTTTTCGCAGGAACAACAGGATGATGAAAAAGACAAACTGGCTCTTTTGAGGTTAGGACTTAGTAGAAATCTTGCCCGTGTACTTCTTCAAGAAAAATGTGCAAGCAGATGACCTCAACTCTAAAAAGAGTACCTTGTAAGCTAAAATACTTTAAACTATGCATTAAATTGTTGAATTTTTCCAAAGATATCTCTCGTAAAAGAAGGCATTTTGTATATTGCAGAAACCATCAGCTCATTTGGGGCTATAATTGGTCTTTTTTTTGGTGTTCCTTCTCAACGCGGATTTTTTGCCTGAAATATTTATCGATATATTTATATAATTGTTTATTTGTTTGTTCCTTTCTTTATTTCTTGTTTCAGTTATGTTTTGTCCATGGTTTTATGTACCATTCTCAAAGCTCAACAGTAGACAGTTATTCTCTATCTAATTGTTCATGAATCCGTACTGCTCTCAGTACGAGATTTTACGTGAATGAGTAAAATATTTTTCACCTCTGCCCCCCAAATCCAACCTTCATATTCATATTCATTCACACTCATATTTATATTCATATAAAGTTGTTTATACACAATAAATCCCTTCAGCATATCAAAAGGCTATTCATTCAAATTAAATTTACAAACTAAATACTTCAGCTTTTGAAGTATGATTTTAATATTCTTTTGAAATGCGGGAGGGTTGGCAGTTCCCTGATTGAGATAGGGATGCTGCTCCATGCAGTAAGAGCTGAATAGTGGAAGCTTTTTCACATATTCAAGGTTATATCTTGGAAGGTGTCCTTTCAGTTTCTTGCTCTATTGTTTGAGTGCAAGGATATCGGGGTAAATTTATCCCAAAGGCTTTCTGGACACGTCCTAGCTATGCTACTGCTTGGGCCTAATAACTTTATGAAATTAAAGGGAGTTTCTACTTTTCACGTGACTGCAGCTAGTTTACAGCTTCTTCTTTGGTAAGCTTCATTTGGGAGTCATCCCGGCCCCCTGTCTACAGGGATTTTTTATCTTACAACCCTCAACGGTTTAAGCTCGAGTCTTCCCCATTCACCCGAAAAGCATTATTAGGCAAGTAGCATAAAATTATCATAAAAATACCATCTTCCTTATCTCTCGTCATTTTGTAGTAAGCAAACATTTTTCAGGGGAGCGAAAGGAGATGGTTGCTCTCGACCTTAAAAACTTGTGTTAAAGTTCTGGCAGTGATGGTTGTTCCTTACCCTTCGTGCTTATCCTTGTTGTAATTCCTCTTTCAAAATTTTGCTACGTGGGTTGGCTTTATTAATTCCTCCGTCCTCTTTGCCTAATGTAGCCTCAAAAGTCGCCTCCCCGGCTGATATCGTTTTGAAGTCAAACCAGAAAGCATCCAGCATGTACATCAACTAGATTTCAGAAAATTACAGCAATTAGAACTTTTTGATGTAGTTTTGGGCAGCCTAGAGTTATTCTCTCAATTCAGATTCGGCTTGCCTTGTTTTGAAAAAGCTTTGAATTGAAGTATATTGTGATTTCATACGTATGATTTATTCTGAAAGTTATTTATTTGTGCTTTTAATCCGTTACATTCCCGATTTTGTGTTGACATTAGGAATTTTTGAAATCGATTATCTAATTTTTATCTCTCCATTCACTAAAGATCAATATTATTATGAAAAAATTCAGTTGTTTACTTTGCGTTGCATTTTCCGGTGAAATGTTTTCTTAGAAACCAAAAATCGATATTCGAATGTAAAAAAGCCAAGCTTGCTAAAATGCCAAAAAACACTTGGAAATACTGAATAGGTTTGCAGTCGAAGACATTTCGATGGCGGTAAATTTCCATGTTCTCTTGATCAAAAACTTAAACGATATCGTACGTTTTTCATTATCAATGAAAAGCAATTTTCCTAAGGAAAGTGGTTCATGATGATTAAAGAAACATGTTGAATTTGCCTGACATTAGAATGAGGATGGTGTATCGTATGAAAAAAAGTGTAAGAATTTCAAAGGTTTACCAGTTCCTGGTTCAATAATGAAAATGTCTGTTGTTTGTTTAGTAACTGGAAAATTACTAAAGGAAAATTAACTTGGAAAATTATACGGCGAAGGACGGTGAGGAATTTCAATGAAAATCATGTTAAAGTACCACACCCTGACCACACCCTGACCACGCCATGTCTTCCTTGCTAATTTGAGGAAGCATTGCTCATTGGCCAGAGAAAGCATTTCTTTGTAACTGCTAGAGGGCTTCTGATAATGAAGTGAACCTGTCAAGTTTAAAGATTCCTTTAATTAAGGGGGCCTATTAAACTGATTAGAATAGGAGATGGCTAATTCTAGAAGCTGCTTCGAATGAGAACATAATTTCATTGTTTCAGTATTGTTGCTTTATTTGGTTGTGCTTAAAAACTTGAATCGAGCAATTGAAGCTACCAAATTTTGTAGGAAAATCACCACATACAAGCTGCGGCATTCAGTTATTAATGAAAAATATCACTTCTTGTCAAAAAGAGACCGTTAGTGAAAAATGTGATCCTTTTAAAGACGATTCATTTCCTTTCAATGACCGCTTCAATTCTTCTGTTAATTGTATCGAGATTTTCAGATAAATTTCAACCATGACTATTGCAGTAAATGATTTCGGAAGGCTTTTTAATGTGGAAAGTGTCATTGCGGTTAGGGAGGTTGAATATGAGCACGCCGTGGTACCTGCATCTTCAAAGAAACCTCTCCATTCAGCCAACACGTATGACACACAAACTGATCTGTTAGGTCGCACCTCAATGAATAGGGAATGACGCTTCTCAAGTGCCATCTTCTTTCAAGTCCGGTATCTTTGAGTCGTGGTTAACTGTAAATGTGCCGCTCCGCGTGTAAATATATCTCTGGTGCTGGTTTTCTTCTTCCATTTGGCGGCCTGTCTTCGTTGCTTATTTTAGCATGGCGATGTAACTTCCAGCATAACTCGGTTTCCTTTGCTTCAAACGAAACAGCGGTTTTTATCAAGAGTCGACCTTATTTCCTTAACACATGTTCTCCCTTTTTTGTCTATTCTCCTTGCATCGCAGGAAAGAGTTTGAAAAAAGCAAGGTTGCCTGCAACCTGCAACATGCAGAAACATGTAACATTTGCACAACCGTGCCTGTGCTACCGTAATTAGCCTCTCTAACGAGAGTGCCAAAACTTAGATTCAAATATGGAAAAGACCATGATAGCAATGTTCTTTTGTTATAAAGAATGTTATGGTCGCCATCGCTATTATGAAATCATTCTGCGGCCTTTCAGAAAGGCCACCTTAAGCTGCGAAGTTTTTTCCTAAGATTCATGGTCCACTTGTTTTCGTTATTTTCCATGAAATTTAAAATGTCGGTGTTTTTGACGACATTTGTATATACAAGCCATAGTTTGAAAGTTGCTTAAAAAATGAAGGCCGACAGCGGGCGAAACTGTTTTGCGCTCTTTGCCTTAATTATTAATTGCCTACTTTCTGTGCATGGCTTATTTCACTTGTCGGAAAAGCTTCTTCCGTAGATAACTTGAGAAACCTATCGCTCTCATTATTTGCTGTTTATACAAAGTATTCAACTTCACGACATGTGAGACCGTGGCAGTGTCTGGCCAAGATGGAAAATCTCCCAGATAGAAGAATTGTAGTGATGGCCCAAGTTTTAAACCATTTAAATCTTTATTTTTCTATTACAAATTTTGAGCTTTAACCATATACCCTGAAATGTAGGAAAATTCAGTTTTATTTCAGTTAAATTACACCAAGATAATATCATATAGCAGTTGTTCTTGAGCAAATTTCATTGAATAAATTCAAGATTGGCTATGAAACCGCAGAATGAGTACAGGCTCCACCATTTTACTGTATTTTGGTCTATGAACCAAGCCAAAAATGAAGCCTGTATTGTATCTTAAAGCAGTAGGAGAATCAAATCTCAGCCCCGATCTGGAGTCGTGTAACTCAGGCCTAGTCAAAATATGATTGTTTTTGTATAGTAGGCTGTGATCTTTGGCATTTTAATTCATTAAAAACAAAATGCGTTAAAATCTTTGTAAAAAAAATTTAAACACAAATTTTTTTTAATGATACAAAATTCTATTTTGTATGCTGAAGGAAGATGAAGAGTACAATGAGAATTTTTATAATGTTGTCTATTATCACTTCTTAATTAAAATGTCTCGTTTTTTGAAAAAAAAGAAATAATTACTATTTAATCAGAGTAACAACAGAAAATAGTGAATGAGATCAATCTGATAACCATTTAACGTAGTTCATTATCCCTTGCCTTCAACAGTTTGGCTTTTATTCTTTCACCTCACGAAAAATAAGTTGGATTTGCATGCGATGTGCTTTCCTTCTTTATTTTTATAACATGTTTTATGCTGATATTTGGAAACGCCTTTCAAATAAACAAACTGCAATTTGATCTGATGCAAATTTCATAAGAAACTCGTCAATAACTGATTGCCCCAAAATATCTGATAATTTTTATGTCCATAACTTTTCCTCCAAAAAATAGTATCGGGATATCGTTATCTGAAAAACCCTTACTGATTGAGACCCTCAATTTCGGCCGCCTGAAATGGAAGAAGCAAGAGCTGAAGTACGCATGCGCTTTTTAAACTTTTTGGATGAAGCAAAAGTGAGCCGTTCACACACGCGCAAGCAAATTATAGTAAAAGTGTAGTTTTCCTTGATCGGCTTCAGACGAATCATGCTTAAAGAACAATGTGGATGTGCTTGATATTAAAACGTAGAATACGTAGACGAAAGTAGCTCACAGTTTCAAAAGTAGCATTTTTGTTCCTATCGCTAAAAAATTTGCCAAACTTATGGCAAAGAACAAAGTGCTTTGTGAGTTGATCTTCTTGCTTCAACGCATGCTGCATGCTTAAGCTCTTGCTCCACACGTGAAAATCAGTCTTTATTTTTCAGTCCTTTAGGTTTAACTTTTTATCAGAAGAAAATTCATTTCAACAAACCCGTATTTAGATTATCTGGCAACAGCTAAGCACGGATTTGTGTGTTCGGAGTATATTGGTGATTTCCCCCTACTGATTTCGCCCAACGCAGAACATTTGGCTGTGAACAGATGAACCAGATCAACGCAGCTACATTATTGGCTAAAATTAAAATTCTTTTCAGGCTGCAACCCCATTTCACATTATATGCGCAAAATACATCTACAAAGCTGTCTTCTTCACTGGGCTTGCACATCCAAAGGCCTTTCTTACCCTATTTTTCCCTTACGTATCTCAAAAAAGGCTCATCGCTTCCATGCTTTTTCCATTGTATATTTGCATTGTATATTTGCATTGTATATTTGCATTGTATATTTGCTTTCAGGAAGATATTGCCGCAGTTAACTACAGTTTTTATGTTTCGCGTTTCCATGGTGATATGTATTCGAGATATCTTAAAACTGGAATTACTATGCTTCTTGATAATTTTTACTTATGTTACATATTCAGAAATAGACTCGGGTATTCTGATATTCTTCAGCATTTGCCTTCTTTTCTAGCGCCATTTCTTTATATATCAAAATTATTCAGCCTGTCCACAGGGTGTAATCCTTTTCCTAACCCAAGCTATTTTTTTCATGGAAAGTTTTTTGTGCGAGAATGCATCGCTAGTGGGACCGTGGAACCAGGCCCTCGTTTTTTACATGGAGAGTTGACCGAAATTCTGTTTCTGTACGTAACAGTTGAAAGGAAGGGTTAAGTAGGCAAAAAGGGGGCCATTTTCTCAGCAAATGAATCAATCTGCGAGAAAGAAGAACCGCAGGACAGGATAGGCTGTCCGCCGGGTTCTGTGAATCTTGCAATGAGTATAATATAAAAACGAGGATAAAATTCAGGAACAAAGCAAAACGGCGGCGAGAATCCAATGTTATAAGATAAATTTTCAAAATAAATTGAATTAAACGAATGGTAATATTTCGCCCCGGCATGCAGGGCTTCATCAGAATAAATAAAACGAACGAGTAAATGAATTTGAAATGAACCAATAACCACCCCAAGCTTCCGTTCAGTTTGTCCCTCGTGGGTATTACAGCAAAATACATTATATTACATCAGTCCATCCGGCGCATAGTATTTTGTCTAAACTTTTTTACCAACTTGAACTTGAAGAAACATTCTTTCAGGACAACAATGATATGGAATATCTTTCAAATGTAAGGAAATAATTGAGTCCTTCCATTTACCCTCGTGATCAACATTTCGGCAATTTTATCTCTTTGTTTCTTACTAAAACTTGCATTTTGGAGGAATTGCCTCGACTATTTGAAGCTGACTTCTTTCTCAACATCAAAGGATGACTGCAACTGATGTTGAATTCACAGTCGAACAGAAATATCTCGATTTACCACCCTGTTCTATTTGCTCTCATGAAATTTTCCAAAGCATGCTCAAACGAAATCACGCTGTGAATCGGCTCGCCATTAATGAACCTAGAGCAATGATATAGAAGCGCCAAAGGCGCAAGATCTGGGGCACTGCGCATACTGCCAAGCAGAGGTGGCGCGAGAAATCTTCCGATAGAGGGGTTTGAGCTTCCGACAAGGGGGCTAAAATGACTAAAATATGCAATTTTTGTACGTTACTTTGTCAAATTTGCTCCGACAATAACCCAAAATTTCCTCCGATAGGGGGGCTAGATGCTTCCGACGGAGGGGCTGTAGCCCACCTAGCCCTCCCCTGGCGCCACCACTGCTGCCAAATGAGGCAAATTAGTCTTCTTCCGTCATTTTGCATGGTGGCAAGAGGCGAATTACAGCATGGTTCGTTTGGAGTCAACCCTTACATTTGCAAAATTTAAAAAGACTCAGAATAGAGCAAGTTCCTTTTACCACCATTTTCTAATGGCCGCTTGAACAAATTTTGGCCCACTGCACACCCGTGACCTGGACATCTAGCACCTTCAGTACTCCTATACCATTGCTTATTGTTAGATGAATTTTTATGTGACAGCGAGGCTTTTGAAAGCAATTTAGGGGTCTGGGATCTGGAGCACAGGATACATTGAATGCGTTCTTAATTGTCAAGCGCGAAATACCTCGAAGACCGTGCTGAAGTTTTGACAAATGTTTACGTTTTCAAATGGCTTCATTTTTATATTGCTTCAGTAGGTCAGCAAAGCAACGATTGCCATTGTAAATACTTTTCTTTTTTAAACAGTTAACATTGTAAATCATTTCTTAGCATGAACCCCAAAAGTTGGCTTGATCAAATGAAATTAAGGCCCCTCTCTATGGGCAAGCCAGAATTTAGGGGCATTAGCTGACTATCAACAATTAGTGCTAAGCAATGGTTCATTTTCTATTGATTAACTGACTTCCAATCATGAAACATTCTTGTATCATAGGTTTTTGTCAACTGCAATAATGCAGACTGAATATTTACAATGAAAAGGTTATGATTGAGCTTTATTAAACATAATGATATTATATTCAATATTTAGTTTTTATCTGTGTTCATCTTTCGTTTTTGCTCGCTCGCGCTGATTCTGTCATTTTGAAAAATAGTAACTGAAATTACCTGAAATTAAAATATATCTATCAAATTTCAAGGTGTAGTACATATCATATACATATCATACATATTGTGGCTGTATCAAAGGCGTGGCACACGAAGGGTGTGGTCAGAGCGTTGTCTAGTTTTGCACCCGTCGAAAAATCCTCGATCCGGTACTGGCTGACACATATATACTCTATGCTTTACAAGAATATAGTATAGAATGTGAAGTGAAAAGAGGTTATTTATTACTTTTTTCCATAAAAGACAGGACGTTTTCAATAGCATCTGATAACAGCGATAAACACCAAAAGCTTCATTCTCTAAGCGTTACTTGTAAGCATCGCTTTGTTCTTAGCCAAATTTGTATTGTTATAAATTATATTATAAAGTTGTAAAGTGTTAATTAGCTGTTTATTAGCTATTATTATGTAAACCAGCATTAATTAAAGTGAAAAAAATTATCCCTCTCTTGGTAGCACCATATTTGAAAAACAAGCATTTTATGAACGCCTGGGGCATTTAATAAAGGGTTTCCTATACTAATGTATACATCTTCTTATATCTGAATGAATCAGGGGCGTCATTCCTGGGAGCAGGGAGCACCTACCCCCCGGAAATTTGTCGGAGATTTTGTAACTGTTCGGCTAAAGAATATTGAGAACGCTAACTGGAAGCAAGAAAGTTCAAAGAAACTAATCAGCATGAGAAGGAGATTGCCAGAAAAAATGAAGATGAGAAATGTTTTTTGACGCTAGTCAGACTCTCAGTGAAACTAAAATGAAAATAGGATTTACAACCTGCCCACCCAAATCGGTACACTTTGTGGAAGTTAACTGCAACCTTGCCTACCAGCTCTACCGAAAGCTTGCGAACCATTTCAAAGCTCAAGTATGTAAAAAAGTAACTGCGATAAGCTGTCTAATGATACTGAATGTTGAGCGTGACTTAACTATTACCCTCTGTTATGATAAAGAATTTAGCGAATTCGCTGATACACCATTGCTGAGCATACTTCTATGCACTGAAAATCATCAAGCCCCATTTTCTGGATTCTTACGAATTTATTGCGGGCTTAGGGATAGTTAATATGTGTAGTTGTTATTAAACAAAGTACGAATTCGGATGTTGCCTGTTCTCAGACCCCCTCAGACTGATTTGTTAAAACTAGTAACTGAGGGAAAGTGCAAAAAAGCGTCCCAAAAGATACATTATTGCTTTCTATGTCTCTCAGCATTGAAAAACTGCGCATGCGCCATAGACTTCATCAGTTTCAAGCCTATTGTCGAAAAAATTTTTATTTTTGCCCCCCTCCCTGAAGGAACTACCCTCGACGCCCCTAGAATAGATCTTTAGTTAGAAGTTGCGAGTGCCCTGATGCACATCCCGTTTAATTCTGGTAATTTGAAGGAGACACTTTTATGCAATGTCAGATGTAGACTTATTACTAAACATTTAGGAATGTGTTTTAAATAGCAGTTCTTCATCCTTCTCCGTGATGACGAGTCTGAATCTGGGGCAACACAAACAGCCAAGTACTAATCTTGTTTGAGCTAGCAAATTTACTGAGTTGACATTGCACAACGTGTTTCCTATTTCGCCCCCACGTCTGTGTACAGGTTTCATCCGAAAGCAATCTCAAATCAAGACAAATATTTATGTGACGTCAACTGCAAAACTCGGGTAAGATAGAAGCAATGGTGAACAGGTCTCTTATTGCATAATTGCTTGCTCATAGCTGGAATGCATTCTGATAAATAGGGTGCGCTGCCTGTGAGCAGTGACTATAAACCTGTCCTAGCGAGATGGCTCTCTGCCGCTAGGAATATTAAGCCAGGTGGATCGTATTGATAGGAAGCCCCCCCCCCCCCCCCACCATATTGGTCGTGATTCACGCACAATTTTTTTTACTTTTCACGCATTCACGCACTGCAAAATTGGATTTTCACGCTCACCCAAACAAAAAATATAACATTAGCTATTGCTCATCAGAGCCCTGTTTAAACAGTATCTTTGCTTTGAAAGACTACAACACTACTTTCAAACCTTGAATATCAATTTGAGATTTAATTATTATTGGTTTATTACGCACCAAATTCAGGCAATTTTTTAATTTATCATTCAAATTTTCATTCACGATTTCACGGATAGTTAAAGCCTTTTCACGACTTAACGCAAAGAAAACTCACGTTTCACTCGAGATTTCATGATTTAACGCACGAAAATATGGCAAAAAATGCATCACGCAAAAATATGGGGGGCCCTGGAAAGGGCGCCAGGTAGAAGATCCCAAAAGGCTAAATACTGAGTGAATTGTGATCTATTTCCACAATGAGCGCTTCTTTGCTTCACAACGTATACAAGCTGTCAAATCATGACATAGCTCTACTGTACAACCCTCTTTGGCAAGGTCCTTGAAATCCCATCTGAATTTTAATAATCCAATTCAACTTTCTGCCTCGTATTATCCGTGGATTGAAGACCTGAATTTTGGCCTACCTACAATTTTCCTGGATGCTGGTGTTTATGATCGTGTGATGATGTAAAGTTTAAGCGTTTATTACAGATTTGACCGTATTTAGCGTCTGCGAATAAAACGTTGCACCAGGAACGACTTTTGCAAGTTTTTAAGCGCTTATAGAAGTTTCAACTTTATGAAATTGGTATCGAAAATCGTGAAAACCTGCGCGAAAACTAAAATTCCTGCGTCCGGTCCACAATCCGAATTTTCAGTTACCAATTCAATATAACGAAGTTTGAAGTAATTTTTGAAACGAGGCAAGATGTTCCATTTGGTGCGTTACAAACACAGTGCTTATGATATTGTAATGAGAAAACGACTATGAATAACTGGCACCGCGGAGTGTTTTTCAATTCGATCCACACTTTTGTATAAAATCTTATCCATCTTTGGTGATTCAAGGAAAAGTACTTCATATTAAGTATAGATGATGTGAAATGTTTCCCTTTCGATGAAATTTCTATATTATCTAGTGAAAAATAACTGGCTTTGTGGATATCTAGCCAATAAAACAAGGCACCTGAGAAAAAAGACGTAAAGCAATTATCAAAATACAAAAAAAAATTACCCAGATTCATATGCTATATAGCAGAGATGGGTAAGCTACGACCCGCGGGCCAGAATCCGGCCCGGGATGAGAATTCTTGTGGCCCGCGAGATGAAATATATCACATTATAATTTTTTTGGTTTGGATGATAAATCTGAACACCTAGGAATAAGGTCCGCAGTCGTGATAGTAATATGTTAAGGGAAGGTACCGAGCAACTTAGCTGATTTAAAAAAATACATTACAAAAGCAAAATCTCGACCTTTTCTGATTTGAAAAAAATCATTAATTTCATAATTACTTTCGAATTATAAAAAAACCCTCTCTAAGAAACTAAGTACTGGCGTGCTTTATTGGTAACATAATTATTGCATGCACATTGAAGAAGAAATGAAACTAACACATGTCAATAAAACATATCAACGTGTTTGGTGAGATGGATATAAATTGATATACAGTTCAATTAATTAAAAAAATTGTATTTCTGTTTTAATGTCCTTCTGCTATCCATGAAACAAAAAACTTAAGATAATTTTGAGTACTCTAATCCAGTAAAAAAAAATTTCGTTAAAGGGGGGGGGATTGCATCATCTCTTTTCGTTAAGCCATCATCTCAATTACCCATAGCAAGTATTGTTTTCTTTCAGTCATGGGTTTCTCTGCCTTCCCCATATGAATTTTGGGTTTGCACCACAAACTTATAGATACTGATTTGACACAAACAGTCCCAGAATGCAATTTCCGGTTCCTTGAAGCAAAAACTTCGCCAATTTAGTTTATTTGCTCCTTAACTTTATTAGCCTAAAAGTATGATATATCTATTCAAATTAAAAAGTCACTGAATTTAAAATCAATAATTCATGTGGAATTGCGATAAAACTGGCAACTATCAGTACGAAAAGTTTTTTTGGCGAGGTGGAAAGTGTCCTAAATTGAAACCTTGCTTGTCGCTCTAGTTCAAGGGTGGGCAGACTTTTTGGAGACTGGGCCAGATTCTTCATCAGACTTTTTTTTAAGCAGGCCAACCGTTAGAAGGGGCATCGGACAAAGGATCATGCTTCCTCCCAACTTTTGCAAAACAGAAGCCCATGTTATAAGAAAAACGAATACGATAGTTGTAAGTAAATGATAATTAAATGACAATGATAGTAATAATGATAATCATAACAATAATAATAACAATAATAATTTTTTTTTTAAACATCTCATTTTCATTGAATACATTTTAAATTGACAATTATACGACTCGCTTTTACAGGCATCATATAATTGGCTTATCTGCATTACAATATTTAAAAGTCAATTAGT
Organism: Rhopilema esculentum; assembly: GCF_057945365.1. NCBI lineage: Eukaryota > Metazoa > Cnidaria > Scyphozoa > Rhizostomeae > Rhizostomatidae > Rhopilema > Rhopilema esculentum. The sequence continues at coordinate 11,556,000 of NC_142827.1, forward strand.
TCGGGGCTTAGCCATGGTTTGTTAATAATAATAATAATAACAATATTAATAATAATGAAAAACTTTCATTTAATTCAATTACACTACAATTATGAAACTATCTTTTACATAGATTGTTTGTAATGATAGATAGAAGGTAGAAGCAGCTTGAATCTTTGAGTGCTTGGGTGTTAAAGATATTTTTGTTAAGAATTTCTCGTCTTTGAGGGCTTGGGCTTTGAAAAGCCTCTGTATCTTCCAAAAAATGTGATTGCAACAGGGCAACATACAACATTAAATATGTCATACAGATTTACACTATAGCATGTGCATTATTGTGCTAAGATATCAGATTATGCTCAAAATATATCAAATAGAAAACAGAAGTAATAGTCACCAGACAATGGCCTAGATTGGAAAATTAATAGGAAGGGTGAGAAACCTAGATTTTCCGACAAAAATCTAACAAGCATTTATATTTTTTCATGAAATTTAACATAACATTACGACATCGAAACTGAAATAAATAAATCTTTTGATATATTCAGATATTCTTATGTTTATCTAGCTTTAATTTTTTCCAATCAAAATGTAGCAATTAGATAATCATAGACAATCGTGTTAAATTCCCGACCAGACCAGATGTTTTCCGAGAAAATAGCAGTCTAGCTCTAAAGGGGGGTTTACCCCCTCTGACCCCCCCCTTCTATCTACGCCACTGCTACTAGAGCAGTGTAGACACCATAGCAATTTTAGCCTCCAAACTAACCACCATCATTTTCAATTGTAGCAACCATTATTTTCAAAAATTCCTGGGGAGCATTCCCCCTACCCCTTAAAAGTGTTTGCCTAAGGAATGCATTACTATTTATCTTTCGTCCTGACCCGGGGCCCATAAATCCTCTTTTCCTCTCTGGCTATGACAGGCACCGCGGAGCAGGGGTGCTGGGGGGGCTTTAGCCCCCCCCCCCTCACTTTTTGCCAGATATAAAATATCAAACTACCAGAAAAGCCTCTATTTATACGGTTTTAGCCCCACACTTTTTTTAGACCCCCCACTTTTCTCAACGCTCCGCGGTGCCTGTATGAGTGCGCACAATAAAATTCGATCTTACTGCTTTTGAAAACTTTCGCCCAGTCCTTCAAAGATTCTACGGCCCAGTCTTCAAGCAGGATGAATTCGTGACAACCAGTGGTGACAACAGATAGTGAACACATTCCTAGGTTTGATGAAGATATTGGAAAATCTAATTTTGAATCAATATGTTTCATTTGATATTTGTAATATCTCGGAAAACCATCCTTGCCAATCAAAAAATTATAATATGATTTTTTTCATCTCGCGGCCACAAAATTCTTTTCCCGGGCCAGATTCTGGTCCGCCGGCTATCGGTTGCCAACCCATGCATAAAAAAGTATAAAGTTTTTCACTTAATTGTGAGAACAGGATACGAAAATTCATTTGATGCAGACAAAGACAAACCACTAAATGGAAAAATATTCGATTTTGAATTGCAAATCACGAGTTTTTCCAAATATTTGCTTTCAACCGACGTGTTTAGTGTAAGGGGCTTCTCGGACAGAAAGATATTATTGAGGTGTACCTGTATTGGCGCCAGAATGATTTGCATGGTGCTTGGGCGCCATTCTCACACAATTTTATTTGCTGGTGCGAGCGAGCGGCTAGCGGGTAATGGCTTTTCTATTTGACCCCTGCCCCCATGCCGTGCTTGGCGGGAAGTTGAGTACTAACAATCCAAGAATGTGCATTCTGTCGGTAACTTTAAACGTGTCGGAGAATCAAGAATACTAGTTCAAGAATTTGTTATCGCACAGAAATGTTTTCAATTGGCTCATAAAAGGCTCATTTAAAATCCTCCTACGAAACAATTAACAATTTCGTTAGTAATATGTGCTCGTTTGTCTTCTGCATTGTTACTGGCTTTCAACATGTTGGATTTCGACGGTAGGCCCCGATTTCCACAATAATAAAAAACTGTTAGTCGTTTCAACAAACCTGGATCCTTACAACAAATATAGGCTTAAACTTCTACGAATCAATTCAATTTATTTAATGCATCAAAAACCAAATATGTTCTTGTGATCGGCTCGGAACCATAGAAGGGGTTGAAGAAATATTTCCTTGAACCGATCCCAAAGGATTTTTTTATTGTGTGCAGGCTTCAAAGGTGCCGCGTTTTGTCGGGTAGTTAATTGCGTTCGCTGTGTTTATCAAATGGCGGCTTCTTTTCGAGCGGGTTTGATTGACATCGGCGCTGTCAGGCTTCATCGCAGCTGCTTGTAATTAGCTGGCCGGCTTACATGTGCAAAGTTGGCACACGACCATGTGCTAACACCCTAAAATATTAGCAACGATCGCTGATTGGTGCGGTTTCGTCTCTCAAAGTGACGTTGCTCGCACGGCTTTCACTTGGGAAGCCACTACATTGCGGCGGCATTGTTTGATGTCCGATCAATCAAGTGAAACCTTCATAGTAGGCCCGAACGAAGCCTCTCCAGTGTTGTGAAGGCCACATAATGCTTATAACTTGGATCGCGAAACTGCCTGCATCGAAATTGGCTTTTCTCACAACTTTATAGCAAACGTAGTGGCAGGACTTTATCGTAAGACTTCCAAAGAGATTCGCTTTATTCTTTATGTTTAAAAGGATGTATGCATTCGATGTTTGTTTATACTTTTGCCGTTCATCCGACTGCGGCCTTTATTGAAGTGCCGAAATCTTGTGAAAGGCGGCTAAGTTGCAAGGGAAAGCGCTATTGTTGGGGCTCATCACTGTTCATATGTCGCTGTGAAAGTAGATAATTGCTTGTGTCCGTCGTTGGTTCATTTCTAATCGATTATGCTGAAAGTAGTTTATCTGAGTTGTTTCTGTAACGCTTGCTGATGTTCCTGTTATCATTTTGAAGCTTGTCGTTCAGGGATTTGGGCCTAACACAGAACTCCAACTCAAATTTCCAACATGGACGTTGAAACTGCGGTTCTACCGACTTCTAGTCGGCCTCCACCAGCGGGGCAGGATGCAGTCGATTTCAAGGAAGAAGAATTCAAGGCAACTGAATGCCAAGGAGCAAAAGCTAATTGCTACGAGATTGGAAAACCTATCCAAGGAACTCCCCTAACTTTGTCATGTCAAAACCCCTTGGATGTATCGCAGAAAATGGCACATTTTCAACAAAACTTTGCACTTGACGAAGCTTGTAATGCAGCTGCTATTCGAAACAATAATATTTGTTCAGAATATTTTTATGAAAACTGGAGAAACAATTTTGAATCACTAGTTTATGATGCCGAAGGTCGACAAGTTTTTTATTTGTACCTGAAACATGTGAAGCATGCCGTACTACTCGATTGCTTGCAAGCATGTGAAGTCTTTCGTGCGCTTCCACCGACGAACGATTTGTATATATCTGCAAGGGATTTTTATAAAAGATTTATACAGTTTAGAAACCCCAAGCTTCATATACACGACTCAACTAGGACCAAAGTCAATCAGTGGATGAGGAATAGTTCTTTGCATAGATCAATGTTTGAAGGTGTTGAGTGTGATGTTTTGACTGAACTGAAAAACACATGGCACCATAGGTTTATATCTTCAGATTATTTCTTGAATTATTGCTTATCTGCTAATCAAGGCCCTCTCGAAACTTCAAAGCAATTTCAGTCCAGCTCGAAGGGATTAAGGATGCCAGTCGTGGAAGAAGAGAACACGGGGGATTTTCGCGAAAAAGATGGCGCCCACGGTAAAGAAATTAAAGGGAAATCCATGAAGTTCTCAGATGAGCTTAGGTGAGATTTCTTTGTAATTCTTTACAGCAATCCAGTTGATAATTCTGTTTTCTATGACTTAAACCCCAAATGGTCTCAAGAAATGATCCCTATTGTTGTTCAGCTTATCTTCAAAATGATCTAGAAATCGGCATGCAAAAAGGGACACGGCTTCCTTATTATCTTTTACGATGTCTCTTTTATTATATGACAGCAAGTAAATATCAAGATCAAAATTTGTATGCTGTCTTGTTTAGAAATAAAAGTCTTTACAAAACCTCATTTTGTCGTATTTAGACTGATGGACAAGAGGCGGTACTTTTAATGTACAAAGTTTTAATTATGGGAGGTACTTGTGCACAGCGTTTGAAAACTGGTTCACTTCAAAGTTTCCTTCGTGAATTTTCACTATGTGTATTGTCATATGAAAGTGGTGACATGTGATCCCTCTGTTTCTGGATGACAAGGACCTTGTCGAGGCCTTTGGATCAAATATCATAAGTTGATAATTAGCCTTCGAATATTATTATTAGGTTAACCATCCACCTAGTTACAGTTTCTAAAGTGTTTATAAGTATTCTTTTTTAACAAAGAATAGTTTATCGATTCACTGTTTCCTTCAATTTAACTCCAGGGAGCTTTCTCCTTGTGCATTTATTTGTTATTTAGTTAAGAAGTGTTTAGTAATTAAGTAAACAAGTCTAATGCCATGTTGGTTCCTGATATAGGGGTGCCTCACCCCGTATCCTTTTGATTTACCTCAGATTGGTTCAAAGTCCTTTGCTTGAACAAACTATTGCAAAGATCTGCCCAAAGATGTTTTGTTTTTTGGGCGGTCCCGCCGATACTTGTATTTGGCATATTTAGAACACATTCGATAAGACTTTCATGGAAATATATTTTTCAATCAAAATAGATAATATATTGATTTCCTAAAAACCTCAACAACTTTTACTATTGAATTGATGTTCAGAGGATCTTGGCAATTTTCTCTTTGTAGTGGATGGTGTAAACGAATCAATTGTAACCATTGTTAGTGACAGCTTCAGCATATAAATCTGCCTCTTTTTATGGGTCGACTTCAGGCTTTTATTTTTTGGGAGTTTTTTCAAGAAACATATTTGCCTGAAATGATGGTTATCGCGTATTGAAATTTCTCATTGAAACGTGCAATGTCACAAGTATTCTACTCATTAGCAAAGTTAGACAATAAAAAGAATAGGATATTGCATGTCTTCTCTTGGTATTTACTTAAGCTGAACAACACTCGAGAAAGAATCAGGTTTCATCTCCTCTTTCTCTGCCTGTTAAAGATCACTTTGTTCAAGCAAGGGTCAACATGCGGTGTATGTCAAGTTGGGATTACATTGAATACCATGCAAACCACATCCTCTGCTCTCCGTTTTGCTAGCTTTTTGAACTTTGTCTTGCTGGAATTCAAAACTTCCTCAAATAAACCCATAAAGAAGGTAATTAAAGCAGCTCCAGATCTTTGATTTAAGAGGAAACCAATGATGCTTTGTAATGCACCCTGTTAAAATAAAAGATTTTCATTGGATTTTGACAGAGCTAGCAAGTCATTTACTCTACTCAAAGAGGAAGGTTGTCAACAAGAGCTTCTGCAAGCCTCTGCTTTTGTTCGTTTGCTTGTTAACCGCCTCAGCCAACCAAGCTCTTTTCAATCCAAATCCCTTTATTTTTCATCCTTCATTTTGCATATGAAAATCCTGAAATTGACCGTGACTGTTCGTTGTTCCGTAATTAGCTTTCAAATCAATATTTTTGAATGTTTAAATCTTTCGGAAAACATCTGCACAAATGAAATTTTCTACCGTAATTCCATTTTAATTATCTTGTTTCATGGAATCTGAAGGCCTTTAACTTGCTTTTCTTACTGTGCCTCTGTCAGATGGCTTGTTCAAAAATCCCTTTCACGTTAAGGGGTGCTGGCAGAGGTACAGAAGGTTTATAGTAATACACATTTGTCTTTGATTTCTTGTATAATTAGAAGAAAGTATATATAAAGTACAACATCATTTATAAAGATGAAGTAGAAAGATAAATATCTTAGTAAGTCTTATATATTTGCTTTGTGAGATACCCCTAATAATGAACTTTTGGTGATTGACAGGGAATAAGGGGATTGTAATAGGAACTGCTCTAATGATCTGCATTTTTTTTAGAAGGACAGTGCAGGATACAGCAATATCTTGTCAGCGAGCAGAAAACCCCAGTTTGATGGCCAAAGCTGAGAGTGATCTTGGTGATCCTGATTGCAAGGAACGAAAACCAAAGCAGGATTCACTGGTAGCAAGGTGAAGACTAGCGTTGTGAATTTTAAGGGTGTCATGTTTATCTTAGAGCACCAGAGACAAAGGATGTATATAGCTTTTTGAATTCCCAGTTAAATTTTCCTTGTACCAAAGCTTTTAAACATGCTGTTAAGATAATCCATGCCATCAATTTGATACAAAGACCCTTTATACACAACTTTGCTGTTACATGGACAGTTATTGACTGTGTATTTAATAGGCCTAGTGTTTAAATCAATGTAATATAAGAGTTTTTAATCAACTTTCCCTATTCTTTTCAGTGATTTGATGATTGGTAAAAAGACAAGACAGAAAAACAAAGAACATGAAGACAATTTACCAACCCTGCCCCATTTTAAACCAGTATGTTGTCCTAATGCTCTTTCATATTTCTATGCCAAGGCTTTTTAATTTGATTACAGGGTTGCTGAGGTTCTCTTTTTAACATAATCAGTTAAAAAAGGACTATGAACATTCCAGAGCTTTTGTGGAAGACCTGTAGGGCTTGAAATTAGATTGTTAGTAGTCAGATTCTTGAATTGCAATAAATGTTACAGCCTTCGGGGCTTGCACCACAGAATACTTACAGAACTAATATTTAAAGCTTGTCTTGTTACAAATCTAAATTGCAAAGATTCACATCTATCAAATATATATTTATAGATTAATGTAAATGTAAACTTTACAGAATAATTCTTGATAGATTAAGGTTATTTAAAAGATGTATCACAAGAAGCATTTTTATTTTAGCGAACAGAAAGGATTAGTAGAGAAGCCATGAAACCCATGAAGCCAGAAGAGTTTGCCAATGTTCTTTGTCAGAAATTAGAAAAAGTCATTCGAGATAGAGCTCTAGCAGAAAGCCAAGTAGAGACTCCGCTTCCAGTAACTGTGAGTGATCACTTTTTATTTGCTAGTTTTTTGGCTATTGAATTCAGTGTTTCCTTTTTATATTTCCTATTTTATATTTGTGCATTGTATTTTCCTTATTATTGCTTTCTAAAAAGTCCAAATTTGTATTATTCTATATGTTCAAGTTGATATCGTGCTCAATTCTGAGATAAAAATTTTGAAAATCTTAGTATTTGTGTTTTGTTAACATATAAAACTCCAATTTTTCAGGATGAGTTAGTGCACACCATAAACCAAAATGAACAGAGTACACCTATGGTTTCAACTGGAACTGGTCTGGCATCCACAGATGAAAATATTGCCACTGGAAGCTGCCAGGGACATAGCAATTACCCACACTCAGAAAGGTATTCAGTGGCAGGAATGTCTTCAACCAGTGGATCTGAGCTGAAGTCAGATAGTCAGCTTAAATACAGACATGGAGCGAAAGAACTTGCTTCTGCTGTACACCATGCACTAAGGACAGAATTAAAGGAATGTCATTGCCAGCAGTGCCTTGAAAAACAGCTTTCCTCGCGAAAATTTGAAAATACAACTCATAATAATATAGTACAAGATGAAATTGGTTCACAAATTGCGCACTGTCAGTGTTGTAGACTCTTGCAGAAAGGTCACCAGGAACCATTGTTACATCATAAAAATAATGGACAACATGGAAAACTGACAACTTCAAATTTAGAAAATCTTAAAGGTCCACAGGTAATGGTAGATCATCAAAGAATTTACTCATGGATGGAACATAATGAAAAATATAAATCTGAAATGATGCATCCTCATTCAATAGACTCGTCTTCACAGACAAATGCAACAAAACATAGGCATAGACAGCCTGTTGTTTATGATACAAGTAGGCCTAGCTGTTCTTCAGGCAGTGTGGAACATGGATTTGCAAGAGATCATGCTCTACCACTTCTTTCACAGCCTGATACTAGTTTGGTATTAGAGGAAGCAAAACGTAGATTGGAAGATACAAATCGTTCTATGGGCAAAAGTTCCAGAAGAAGTGGAAGGTCAAGTAGCAGGTATGAATTATAATTATATATTCACTGTATTTATATCAAAGATACTGTGTATGTAAAACTGGGGGTTGCAACTTAGAACTGTCTTATTCTTTGTACCAAAGAATATTTATTATTAATTAATCATGAAACCAGTATACATATACCAGTAAATGATTAAAATTACTGCTTTAATCATATGTCTGCTGTATAGTGCTTCATGCCATATTGCAGACTGGCAAACTGTACATTGCCTTATGAGCTTATTCCCTTCCCTTACAAATCAAATGCAACTTACATATAAAAACTGACAGTTGCCTAATGATCACATTAAGCATTAGATTAAGAGTAGCAGATACATATATTAATGAAAACTACTGTTTTCCAGTCTGTCATAAAGTGCATAATGCTATTTCTAGTTTCACCCTTACAGTGATAATGTGATCATCAGACCTCATTATCTGTGATCATAGCTATTCATTGCCTATAAGGATTTTATGTACTTTCCAGCACCCTTTTAAAATAATACAAAAAGGGATTCAGAGAATGTGCCTACTCAATTGTACATGTTGGGGTGCATATTGTAAGTTAGAATATTAAAATCATTGACTTAATCTTAATCTCAGTACTTGAAACCTGAAATAAGAGTACAGATGTCATATGCAGTTCTGAAATGAGGACAGAAAAAGAGCCATTATTCACATAAGGTTGTGATGTACAGGGTTTGAAAGGCTTGTTAGTATTTCCTCATGACAACTGATAAATGTGAGTTTTATGTACAATGCATCTTCAATGTTCATCAAATTTGACCCCCCCCCCCCCTCTTCTTCTGTAATGAAATCTCTAATTTTCTCAGCCTCTTATTTTTTATCATCTCTTGTAGGGCACCATACATGGAGTCTGTTTACCCTGAAACAGCCATGAGTACCACATCAGATAACTGGACCTTATCAGATTCTGCTTCATCTGTGTCAAGAAACCAGGTTCCTTCAATTATATCTTCATCAATTCCATCATCAGCATCCCAGTATATTAACGAATCAACCAGTAACCTTCATTGTGACAGTGTCCGTAGCCATAGCAGTGGTGGTAGCAGAGGAAGCAGAAGTGATATGACTGTTGTTACTTACTTTTTGGGACTTGAGCCTATTCCATATAGAACAAGTCTTCGTGGCAAAAATATCACCTTGGCACAGTTTAAAGCACTGATCACTAAAAAGGGAACTTATAGGTATGTACAACTTTATGCTTCATTTGTGATTGTGAAAGGGTTATTTTTCAATTTTGAATTTTGATATATTGTAGTAATGTTAGTTGATAGTTCTTCTTAATTGTACATTGATGCAAACAAAAACCTTCAATATACAATCTTGAGGTTTTGATAGGCAGGTGTGATCTCAATAATTGCTGCTCAAGAAAGAATTTAATTTCATGACTGCAATTAAAGCATACTAATGATAAACTCTGAAGTTAATGAAATTCTTTGTTATGCCCTATAAGGGATAAAAGCCACAATCCGATGTGGTATCTTTTACATGCTATATGTGGCCAAGTATTGGATTGAAGTTAGAGAGGTAGTCACGCGTGGAATGACACTTTATTAATCTAATATTTAGTTCCTTGATTTAAACGATTTCGCTGGCTATCATACGGAACTTTGGAGGCAGATTAGAGAGAGCTGATCATTGACAACAAGGCATGTTGATTGGATTTGTGAAGGGTACTGGCTAATAAACTGTTTCTTGACCAACTTTAGTTGATGCGTACTGCAAAATGAGTAGCTTTGCGGTTTTCTTCTAACCCAACTATGAACCTGCATTGTACTTGTATTTTGTATGACGTCTTTACAACATTTGCCTGTATATGGATGTAATCCTCGTTATCCTTTTCATCGGATCTTATGTTTGTTTGCTCCCTATGCTTTGTACAGTCAGCCAGTGGGTCCGTTGTCAATCCTACCAAACCGAGGTTCTTGATCAAAGTATCAACCAAACTAAATAAGCTCCTCTTTTGTTTCCAGGTACTTCTTCAAAACCAAAACTAAAGATGATGGCACTGTCTACCAGCAAGTCGAGAACGATGATGAGTATTTGCCTAAATTCGAAAATAAAATTGTAGTAAAAGTGGAAAAGGTTGAATAATAATCAGCGACATTAATTCTGGAAAGTAATGATAATGTAATTATTTCAAAATCAACATATTCTGTTAACTTTATAATTCGCACACACATCTTTTGTTATTGTTTAAACTTCCTCAGGACAAGTATTTTTGCTCAGCTATTTCGAAACAAAGACACCTCAGTCGATTATTTAAGTTTGTGTGACAATTCAGCCCGCATTGTGATTTTCAGAGTTGCGACGAAACGGCTTGGGAATAAAGAGACCTCGATTTATTTAAGAGTCCCAAAAGTAGTGCTGCTATGAACTGAACCAATCTTACATAGCCTGCATGCGATTTCCTGATGAATTTCGCCATGTGCTCTCTAGGATTACAATCTTTTAAGGAAATATCAGCCTTTCATGTAATTAAGCAAGCCATTATTCAGGACCAGCTTACTGCTAGCTTTATGCTGATGTACGTAGACGTTTCCTATATGCAAAAGACCATCCAGTGTTAATGCCTAACTACTACGAAAAATGAAACAATTGACGGAGATGCATCACGTAATGGAAGATGCAATACATAGTTGGAGCGTAAGGTCATTGCTAAAGCTAGACAGTTTCCTGGTTTCCTTGTAGCTTGTTTGTACATTTTGAGATTAAGATAAAAGATTTCTTTGATATCCTAATGAAAATCTTGTGATTTAATAAAAAGAGCATCTTTGATGTTTTTCCCATGTGAATTAGCCCCTGACACATGATATATGAGATAAAGAGTGCTATATCATGAAACCCAAGCACCTTCTCCCCTTTACTTAGCACCCCTGTACATCTAGGCACATAATTTTTGTCCGGCAATTCATTGCATCTTGTATCAATTAACTTGCTATACACACGAGGTGTTCGTATCCCTGTAGAGCATATTAGATAATGGTAGTTTGATATGAAACATTTCATAAGCCATACACATTTTTTATACGAAAACTATTGATAATTTTAAATTCTGTCTCAGAGAGGTATTGGAAGTAATGTGTACAAAAATTTTGTAATATATTATACATATTGGATACGTTAGAAAGCTGTGTAACCTCATTTGGTTTGAAGTTAGATTTGAATGCATTTTAAATGGACTGATGACAAGAAATGCGTTTGGTGACTCTCCTCAATTTTCTGTGATGTTTTAGTAAACCATTCACCATCTGCATTTTCAATTTTGATTAATATGATGGCTTGCTGATTGTTGGCAATAGAGATTACAGCAATCATTTGATAGATTTATGCGCGTTGCAGTTCAAAGCAACACTTTTGGCAGGAGTTAAGAAGCGAGTCTTATTAAATACTTGTCTGAATGCGCCAGTCACAGTAGCAAGCTTTTGCGTCGATCTGAAAACATGAAATTCAAAAAATTTAGCATTTGGTTGCATGGCCCACACTGAATTTTGACCACTGGATTCATCACAAAATCGCATTTGCATCCCAACTCTGCTGCCAGTTTGAGAATACCTTTAAATGAACAGTTGAATTCCTAAATCTAATCGTATCTATTTTTTGGTAAATGACGTTAAAATGACCAATAAAACAGCTTTGCGCCGTATGATGGTTTTGCAGGATGAGCTTCAAAACCAGCTCCTAGCTCAAGAATCATTTAACAAGCCATACCTTTTATGTGTTAAATACTGTATGGAACTCTATTTTTCTATTTTTTTGGTGCTCCACAGAATATGATAATCGAAGCTTGAAAGTACTTCCTGATGATGCTATAACAATGACAACCTACAGTAATTTCATAGGTTTTTGTGTTTTCGTTTGTCGAACACTGTATGTGAAACACGTCCACTATAAAGTCCCATTGCCTCTAGCTTTTTTGTTGGAAAAGCCCTTACTGTGTTGAAAATACAGACAGAAGATCTAACTAATCAATGAGATTTAAAGCTGAACCCACTTGACTAAGAATGCTGTTAAAAATCTCTTCAAATTAGAGAAGAAATATTAATCATTATCCTAAACAGATCAATAAATAAACAGATAATGCTTTATATGAATAAAGGAATCCATATTGCCAAAAAATGTTTTTTAATAAAGATATTACAATGTTTTGCTAGTTCTCAAATCATTTCTAGAACCCCGATACGGATTGCCTTATGCTTTATGCCAGCCAAAGAATCACATTGATGGACCACTCGATGACGAAAGTTTGAGCTCTGCATTTTTAAACTCGATTTATCTTAGTTTTTTATATGTTAGCTTAAATTTCCATTTTTGGGATTTGCTAGTTTTTGTAGCAAGTTTTTTATATAAAAAAATAAGAGTAAGATTTTTCTACAATGTTTAAAGTAAGGGTGCTTGCCAAGTTTTTCTTGGAAAGTGGTTAATATACAAATTTTTTTCAATAACAGCATCGTTTCGGAAATCAGATTGTGATATTGATGTAATACTTGAGCTTGCATTAGAAAGGTTTTAAGAAATTATCGTTACCTTACCTGAATTTTTCCGTTTTCACATGAAATTCGATAAAACTTTACTCCTTTTTACCTTGTTTGTACTTTATTTCAAACGAAACAGATACATTTGCAAATGGAATTTAAAAACAGTCAGAAATGAAAACTGATCTAAATGAAGATGTCCCATTCTATTATCATCTAGAAACTACTTACCTGACTAGGAAATGTAATCAAAACAGGTTTCAAAAACCTTTTGACTATGCCAGGTGCATTGACTTTCCCAGGTACAATGACGGTCCATTCTTCAGCTCAGAAATATCGTTGCTTGCATAATGCTGTTCGAGTAGTGGAAATTCTTTTTTTTTCGGTAAGTTCAGAATATCTATGAAGAGTTGTATAGAAGAACACGTTTGAATCATGTAGCAAATATCATTGATGAAGCAATCTGAATGGGTTCGATAATCAATGTACATTAACAACAAAAATTTTCCTCAGATAACTTTTTGGCGGATAAACTTGGTCGAAAAAAAATTTCGGACAACTTTTGAGAACTTCGGACAAAATTTCATTGTATATTTTTAACATAAATATAGCAGCATATTGACAAAATCTTCAAAGGCCAAACCATACAGATTGCTTTATACTCAATCCCATAGGTACCGACTTCGTGGAGACTTAGGAGCTCGAGCACCCGCTCAGAATTATTTGGCTCAACCCCCCCTCCCCCCCTCTCCCTCTCCCCCCAGATAGCGTGTCAGAAAGACCAAACTAAAGCGATTATTTATTCAGTTTATGTAAAGGCTGGGTCAACAGAGATGCTTTTAGCATTCAAAGAGTCTCTACTCTATATCTAAATGGTATGACAGTTTATGTAAAATTGTGAATATAAGTATCAGATTCGGAAAGCATGAGACAATCTTCAACAGGAAATGTTGGTCTGGAAAGTTTGCGTCTATTGAGTAAAATGTGTAAAATGTGTGAGTCCTTACTCGTTACAAATGCAAATACCTTGAACGAATTAAAGAAATAGTACAGTTGAGTAAAAAAAGTCAGAGGAGGAATCTTTTGAAGCCGGCGACAAAAGACAGTTTGAGCAGGTAGCCAGGGTGTAAGATGGGGGGGGGGGCAAAAGCGCGTTGATCATGGGAAAATTGGATTCCACACCTTTTAGAATGGCAGAAAACGCCCTTTTTCAAAAATATCTTTTGCCATTGGGGGCAACCGCCCCTCTTACCTCCCTCTCGCTACGCAACTAAGAACTATTTTTTTTTGAGCAATGATGATAAAGAAGTTAGTTCAAGAACCGACAATGGTGATGATGATCATGATGCCGACGGTAAAGACAATCATTGAGACGTTGTAAATGAGGAAAAGGGCGTAGTTCATACTGAAAAGATAAAAAGGATACATTAATTTTATTCCCAACGTCATCTAAGAGTTTTTTATGCGAATTCTCAAAAATATTAAATTCAAAAAATTTCATCGTGACCAAATACCGTCTCATTTTGAATTTCGTCGAAGAAAATTTCGTCAAAATATTGGTCCGAAAATTTGTCACGACGAAATTGTTTGCAGTTAATGTAGTTCCCCGTCTTGTTCGTCGAGAGAGTAATAAAAGCAAATTGATATAGCAAAAGTACGACTTTGAATATGGAAGTTGAATATAATTGCGGCGTTTCGAGCATAACGCTTAAATGGTTAAAAAGGGAGTGAAGAGTAGAATCTAAAGATTAACATGACTTTTTCAGTCATAATAACCAGTGCATGCATGATCCATCGAGTGATTTTCTGGAAATCCAAACTATTATTTGTGTGATTTTGTCACTTTTTTAAATAGAAATATCACTTCTGTTAATTTAAGTTTCGATGGATATATAGCCTCCAGGAGAGATTGGTTAAAGATTTCGCTACTAACTGACACATCTTCAATCCAAAAAAAATCAGTAATTTCGTTGGAATAACACAAGGACCGATTGATTTTGATGAATCAAGATCTATAATTATTCCATTTAATTTAATAGGAGTGACTGGTAAAAGACAGACTGATTTGGGAATTCTATTAACAAGATTGATTTGGTGATGTCAGCATTGACGAACAAATCATAGTCTTCGTTCGATATTTCAGTTGGGCCTGACCTTATTCAAACGTCTTTATCGTTAATTCTGCTGATTCTAGAAATTACAGAGCTTTTGTTTGGCACAATTGTCTTGACTCTAGACCATAGTTTTTCCTTGTTTTGCCAGTTGTCTATAAAATAGCGTTGAAAGTATCTTGTTCGATATTTTTTCAATTCATACACCGATTCCACCTATGGCCTCGTTTTGGAAATTACTCCAAACTTCATTGTACGACTTTTTAGAGCTCAGATTCGGTTTATCACCATAATTTTCGGCCTGATACAGTTTTTCATAATTTGGTGCTTTTATTTTAGATTTTACAGAGAGATGAAGTTTAACAACTTGTTTGGTATTTGACCACAAAAGTCGTTCCGGGCTTTTTAGTCACCACGTCATAAAAATCAAAATCAGGAGCAATAACATAACGAAAACTTTCAAGTAGACTAAAATTCTTGTTCTTCATCCGAATCTGGCGTTAAAAATTTTGCACAAAGAATTTGGAGAATTTTTCAAATGAGGCTGTAAGTTGAATTGGTGTATTGGATTTCTGAATTTCTGAATTTCTGAATTTCTGAAACGGTTTCTGAATTTATTATATATGTTGAAATTATTTCCTCACTTGCTCTTTCTCAATTTCCTGAACATTTGATCTCTTAGTTTCATTATTTTCTTAATCCTACTGTTTTATCGTGATTTTTCTTAGAATTTTACTTCCATTTTGAACACGTTTTCAGGGCCGGCAAAACGTATTTGGAGTGGAGGGGCTAAATATGAAAGTCTTGAAAGGGCTTAGGTTAGGCCTTGAGAAAATTTTAGGATTATTGCATTTTAGGGATGGCCAGAGACTGTATCTAAAATGGATTTTGACTGAAGGAAAATAAAGATTTAAACTTTATTTAATCAATATGTCCCATAGTCTCGTCTGCTGTGATCTTGATTTGGAAAAAGAAAAAGTCTTGTAAACTTTTAGAATAACCTTTATAATATAGCTCGTAGTGAAGTTTTTTTTAGATTTCAAAAGTACCCAAAATAAGATTGAGGAAACAAGGTTTAACAAAAACAGACTGTCAGCTAAAATAAAAGCAATTTAAGCAGTTTGTACACTTGGGATATTGTTTTGTAACATCTGATTTTAAGTATTTCGGAAAATAAGGTGCTTTTAATAAAAAATCTTGATCTTAAAACTTTCAACCAGCGCTGATCAAAAAGAGTTTTCATGGAGTTTATAATTGCATCTAAATTTTATCTTTCTTATTAGAAATGGATTATCAATACAATCATACTTTGAAGTTTTCTTGATGTTACTTTTCTAGAACAAATCTGCACATTCTTTTTTTCTAATTTTTAAAAATTTTCCTTTCGTCAGTTTTTTTCCCTTCAACAGTGATTTCTCTCTATTTGTAATGTTCCTTACAAATTTATTGTTAACAAATAGACCTTGTGAGCCAAGTTTTGGCAATAGAAAAAAGGAAGCTGGCATCAAGCTGTTACTTGTTGTACAACTAAGACAATGCCGATTTCTTTCATCTTATTTCCCAAATTCAAATTTATATATGTCTTCTATGGTAAAAACATAGCCACCAAGCTAAAGCTTAAGGCATTACCAATGGATTACCAGGCACAGTTCCTTACAGAATGTAATGCTACATTTATTTCCACATTTGCTTAAAATTTTCCTTTAGCACTGCAAAAAGATGGGTGGCCATGCCCCCCGCTCCCCCTCCGCTTTCACCAGCCCTGGTTTTGATAGCTACATGTTGGTTACGACCACAAAGACTAGATCATTTAAGAATTTATTGTAGTTCGCATTTTCACCAAATCATTAATAAACTTTGTTGATTAAATGATGAAAAATCATATTTAAAGTATTTGAAGGTTTTATGAGGGGCTAGCATATCATTAAATGAAAAAGTGTTGAAAATGAACTGATGTATAAGGTAAAATATTTCCAAAAATTTGTTTGCCAACCAGTGATGTAGATAAAAATACTATGAATAATAATTGAAGAATGTTCAGGAATTCTTGTTGCATAGCTTTTTATGCATGGTAAGAAGAGGTTACTAAAAGGTTGATTAGATCATCTGTCGGAGTATGGAGTATGGAGTATGGACTTTAAAAAGTCAATAGTCGGAGTAATTTTCTTTCGTTCTTTTTGTAAACTAGTGCTTTTATAGGCACTTATCACGAAAACTGGTCACGTGGCTTCGATTGCTCTATCTAGAAATGTGTCTTTTAGAAATTCCTATCAATTGTTGCTGTTAATATATATCATGATTTATGAATGATCTATCAAATGATTAACAATTGATGCTGAAAAAAGGTTTGAGTTTTGAGTGGTTTGCTCTGGAGTTTGAGTTCGATTTTGTTCCTCCGCACCCATTTCGCAAGATGAGCAAGTTTCCTAAACACAACGACAACTACATTAATCTGAATGACGTAACTGGCTTTCATAAGAAAGTTTAGCCCTAGCATCTCTTCTTCGGTTTGAGAGGAACATTCAAGAGATCGTTTAAAAGACAGCTAAATGGGTATTCTAGGTGGAGGTGGAGGAACTTCGAACTTCGAGAGGCTACTCGGTGAGACACAATATGCCCGTTTTCATTTTTCTTCGTGTTTATAATGTATTTTCGCCCCTTGCTTCAATTATGAGCAAGGCCTAAACTTGCTTAATTCTGACTCTCATATCGTAAATGGAATAGTAAATTAAATACTAAACTATGTTTTCAACAAGTTCTGTCCGGTTGAGTTGAATCTTTTAAAAGTTTCACTTCATATAATCGTTCTAATAAGTACATACTTTGTACCATCACCAGAGTTTTGAAAACATTATCATGACTGCTTAAGGAAGATTTCATTGTTTTGCGTAATGTATGACACAAATAACCTAAACGGGGTTTCAAAATGTAAATTTAAAGTAAATAAGTTAAGTATTTATTTAAGAGGACCTAGGGAATTTTCACGTGCACTGGATAACTATTACTCTAACCAGAAGTAGTTGTTTGGCTTTCAAGCACAAATACTGAGATGTAAACCAGGTTGGAACACATACGGAGTTTGTTACTGTTTGTTACTGTTTGTTACTTGTAACTGCAACTAGTTTCAGATTGGAAGCTGTGAAATTTTGAATTATTCCATAACAAGCGTTTCCTCAGCTTTTTTCAAGGCAGATTCATCCATGATGTCTTTATTCACAATTCCCTGTTTATCATTATCAACCCTTGGATGTTAAGAATCTGCAAGATCTTTGAGGAAGCTCTTTGTAGCATAAATATGCACTCGAAAAGCAAAAAAAGAGTGGGTACACATATTTTTTCATAAGAAGCTAAGATCAAGGGCTAGTATAGCCATTTTCCACCAGAAGTTTTGTATGTGTTTCTTAATTTTCTTGAGATTAGTATCCAGCAATTATAATCCCTTAAGAAGTTGAAGTCAAACAAGTTCTTAAATTGAAACTAATTGAGTGTTTTGTTACTGATGAATGCAATCTGCAAGTCAAGTGTACAGTACAGTCATATTCAATGCCCTAGCTATTTTCGCGAGTGGGAATGGTAAAAACTGCAAATTAAATATGTTTCTGCAGGAAAATTATATGCAAATTACTGAATATTTTTATTATACTGTAATATTATGAATACATCAATACTCCACATTGTTTTACTTGTCATAACATTCTAATACAACATTTATTTGGGTGCCAGCCCCCACTGATCTTTCTCTGTATTAAGAAACCAGGGTCTTGTTTAGGCCTTTCCTGGAGACGCAGGCTTTAGCTTGTGCCCGTGTAAACCTTATGCAATGTAAATTTCCGAGGGTTTTTTTTCTGCCCTGCACAGTTTATCAAACCAATGTCTCATTCAATCTGCGCAGTTTAGCTTCCTAATGTTTGAACAACTTACCATAATTATCAGGGTGTTAGTAAATAAAGAAAAAGTGGTCTTGCAACTCTTCGTGTTTATCAAATGTTCTTATAAATAGGAAATTTCCCTTTCCTTATATAGGACATGTTAATAAACTATTGTAATAACTGCCAAAACCTGCAATGGAATAAGATATGTGTTCACATGAAAGGAATGACATGTAGTGTGATTAATGCTACAAACAATTAAAGTATGAAACATTACACCATGCTGTCAAATACGAAAAAATTCTGCTTAACTCTTATATTAGATTGTTGTTTTCACTGTCAAAATAAGTAAATATTTGTTTTAATACACTCTTTGTTTGGATTTTGTTAGAGGTATAACATGTCAAATTTAGAAACCTTAATATTCTATTTGATCCTTAGAACTTGCTACCAGTCAACTGCAGTTGGAACCGAACTGGGCAAATATCTTGGAGCTGTGTGACTCAGTCCGGCAAAAAGATGTCACGTATGTCTCAATGATTTGATATATTACCACCAAAATTATTCCAACTTAGTTTTTCACCTTTTACTTGCTTGTCACAGATAGTGGATACTGCTTTTGGTTGATGTCCAAAGGTTTAGTAGCAATTGCTTCATGAAGACACACCATTTATTTGTTCGGCCATGGCATGTTTCCCTTATTCCTTCCCTCACGTGGCCAGCAACGATGACCCACATTAAGTTTTACACATCCAATGGGAATTGAAGTGGACCCATGCTTACCAAGACACTGTATTGTTATTTTTTATGGAGATGGAAGTAGTGTTTCTGGCATTTCCAATATATAAAGTAGTTCAAAAAGAGAGAACTATGTTTTCTTAGATTGGAAATTTTTGTTATATTATAATGTCAAATAATGTTATCCTTAGAGTAGATAAGCAAATTTTTTTAACAATTCAATATCAAATTGAAATATTTAGCATTGCATAATGTTTTTCATTTTATGGCAACGATATCTGCTTGCAAAATTCCTTAATTCTATTTTTTGATCATCGTGTATTTTGTATTTTGAAAGTCAATGTATTTTGTATCAAATGTGTTTTGAAAGTCATCTCCAGTACCCTCAATCATTTTATTCACAGTGTTTTACATCTTTATTCTGGGAACCATGTCTACTTATCTGGTTTATTTCTTTTTTAAACAGGGCTAAATATGCTGTTGCTGCAATCAGAAAAAGATTTCAAGACAAGAATCCACATGTTGTCAAATTTGCATTGATTGTAAGTTTTGAGCTTGAACTGTTTGTACTTGATTCTGTATAGGCAGAGCTGTACATGCTTTTGGTGTATAGAAGAGGAAAGTTTTAAGTTGCTTCTCTGAGTTTCATGCTTAATGCAATCTATCAAGTTCAGTTGCCTTATGATCACATTAAACCCGCATTGCAAGTTTTTTTATACTTTTCTAAAGACCTAAATTTTTCATTCAGACCAAAGATCAATTAGCATTCTCAGTCCTGGTAATATGAAATTTGGCTGTGTGCTGGTATTCGCACGCCTTAAAAAGTTTAGGTGTGCGGTGGTGTGCGATGATATGCGATCCATAAAATGGAGACCTTACGATTTTTATGAAGACCTGATGTCATTTGTGTATTAGAAGGTGTGTTTGAAAAAGCGAATGAGGTTTTCATAAAGTCAAAAAGTTTTTATGGAATTTTGGAAGAATTTTCTTGAAAACAAAATAATTTAACAAAAGGATAAAAGTTTTTCAGGCCCTGTTGCCATTACTCCATTTCCATATGAGAACGGATTCGAGTGAATCTGTTTTAGATTTTGAGTTCAATTAATACACTCAAAAATGGTGTCATTTGATACCAAACCGAAGTTATTGAAAAACGCTGTTCAAAGTGGGATCCGAATCATTTGGATACGCATTGTTTTATTGGGAACAGCGAAGACAGCGGCATTCAAATACGGAGTTATACAATCTCAGTTTCAAAAAGAGCTTGAGCAAAGGAAATGAACGGACAAATGTGGAGTAATGGAAACACCCATGTTATCCTTTTGACCAAGACAGAGTGGCCTGAGGTAATGTGTTCAAGAAAATATGAAAAGAAGGAAGAGAGAGAACGGAGACACACAAAAACAGAGTAATGGGAACCGGGCCTAATGGAAATGAAGTAAAGAGTTAAATGCCTTCGGGAATTCCATCGATATAACCCACACAAAAGAAATTAAAATTCACTTTAGAGAAAATAAACAAGATATGAAAAGAAACAAAAGAGAAAAAAATAGTAATTCAAAACGTGGAACTGGGCGTGCGATAGAAAGCACACCTCAGGAGTTTTAGGTGTGTGTGGAGGCGTTCGCATGCAATCGCACGCCTAATATTACCAGGACTAAGCATTCTAGAGCAGGATCTTGACATTAATAAAACCCACAGGATCAGAAGAAAGCTTCCTTAAACATATTTAAGAAAAAAAGCCTCTTAAATACTTCTATCATGGTTTTTGTAGATTTAGATATGTGGTTTAAAATTTTCCTCCCTGCTTTTGCAAGGATTAATTTTTGAGCAGAATATTTCAAATTATTTTTTTTAAACTGACTATTGTGATATTCGTGCAATTTCAATATCATACATGACTTCTAAAAGGGGATTCTTTCTACATGTTTTTAATAGTTTGAAATAAGGGCACATAAACATACATCTCTAAATTGGGAATTTTAGAAAGGAACATTTTTAAAAAGGTTCTGGCAAATTGCTAAACATCTACACAGTAAAACACACAATGCTGAGGTACACAACACAAAAAGCAATGTACATAAATTTTAAATCAGTCTAACTGAAAATCTTTTAGTTTTTAAACAATATGACATTAACCAACAATATCCAGGCTCTCCATTTTCTCAGACCTTTTGTTTCATTAATGTGACATGTGAGACATGTTGCCTCTTTTTTATTTACAATAAATTTCAAGTTTAGTTCCATTCAGTAATATCACATATATACACTTCCATTTAACAATCAATTAAATTTATTTCATTTTAAACCAGACTGGAAGCAAGCATTGCTTAATCCAGTTTTATCTTAAAGGTTTAAATACATAGTAGTTACAGAGGAAATTTTAGGTAATATATAAGCTAGGTAATATATGTAATTTCAGCATATAGATGAGAGTTTGAATGTGCTGATGGATAGGCCAAATAATGCTCAAGCACAGAAGCTTTAAAATGAATTAATTACACACCACATTTTTTGTATCTATGTTTGAGCTTAAATACTTTAGTTATAACTTTTGGGTGAGTTTAATCTTAGATTTCAGAGACATTTGAATTCATCATATATTTTAAGTATTCTGTCAGAAAGTTAGGTGTCTCTTTGCCAGCAAAAAGAATCTGTTCACATTGAAAAAGTCCACTCATTGCCAAAATCTCCAAAAAAAAGCTTTACTTCCTATAAAAATTCTCAAAACTATTGTCCATAAAAGCTCTGCGCTAATTTTATCTATTTTCATTTAGACGCTTGAAGCTTGTATGAAAAACTGTGGTGGGCCAGTGCATGATGAAGTTGCCACAAGAGAAGTTATGGATGAATTGAGAAATTTAGCAAATGTTCGTTTAATCTTTACTTCTAAGCCCAATATACAAGTGTTTTGTGCTATGTTTTAGTTATTCAATTTTGCTCTCAAGATTACTGTCCACCTTATGCTTTATAAAAATGTGTATTCTGTTGTTATTAATATATGTTGTAACCAAACATTGTCTGGTATTCAAGAGGAGAATTAATTCTATTCTACTTTTTCTTGCATCAGGAAAGGAAAAACAAAAGTGGGTTGACTTCTTAAAACAGATATCTTGTTGCAGTGCATTATATATTCATATACCTTTGAAGTTTTATGGGAACATTATTTGCATTATAGCTTGCTCTTAAACAGTAATAATGTTAAATGCCTTGAAATACAGTCTTTCGATTTTCATGATTTTTTCTAGGGTGCAAGGAAGTGATCAAGGGGAATGATCTTTATTTAAATTTTAGAAATTATGTAATTTCATGGTAATGCATACTATTGTCCATCAATGGCTAATTGAATATGTCTTCATTGTTTCAGGAATTAAAAGCATTTTTCACACTCTTAAAGTTGTGCAGTAACCCTAAAAAAAGTTTCGTAATTATATTTGATGTTGATATAGTTTTTGATAATTTAACATTGTTTCACAAAGAACAGTGACTTGTGATTTATCAAGTTTGAGATAATATTTATGCAATATTTGGATTTAGACGGGAAGTGATCCAGTGAAACAACAAACACTGAGCATGGTTCAAACCTGGAATCAAACACTAGGAAAGAAGCCTAACTATAGGGTCATTCAGGATGCATACAATGTGCTGAAAGCAGAGGGTAAGCATGGTGTTGATCCAATAACGGTCAAGTGTTTTTCTATAAATCATCATTATGTTGAGCTGTGATGAAAATTGTGCTTTCCAAGTGTTGGCATCAGTTCTATAGACTTTGGCTTGAAAAGATGCTTGAAAAATGTCAGTTAGAAAATACATTATTGCAATGCTGTTTAGAATATGCATGTGCCGTCTCTGCCTCCCCTGTGAGAAAACTAATCTTCAATAAGCAATTGATCAGTGTAAACCCTGTTTAGAAAAATACCTTAGAGCACATACTGCAATGGTAGGCCAAATTTCATGAAAACCGTTTTTGAAAAGTTTGTTAAAAAATGTATTTTAAGCTGGCTAGAGAAAAAACTGTACAATCTTTATTTTTAGTTTCCAACATTATTGGGTGATGATTGATTTTTCAATTTTTTTTGCTTAGCTCATATTGGAATTAAGTCATCAATAAAGGAATTTGTGACCAAACATATTTTTCTTCATGGGGTTGATTTGTGTCATGTCTCTTCTACCACCATTTTTAATATTCTGGTCAATACCTATAAGTAACAATAGGCATTTTGACAGTTTAATTCATTTTTAGGACACTCATTTCCACAGCTTCATGAAAGTGAAGCAATGTATTCGGCAGAAACGGTGAGATTTAAGCTTTGTTATGCGTCCTTGATTCTACTTCTCATTTATACTTTCTTTTTTATTTCCTGGGTAATTCCTGCTTTTGTTCTAATCCTGTATACGCAACTCCAGTTGACTGTGTTGTTTGTTAAAGACAAAATTCTTAATGTTATATGTTTTGAACACAAGATAGGATTTAGGGTCTGAATTTTTGTCTGGCTACAGGTTGATACTGATAGTGTTTGTGATATGCGTTTTATCACGATATAGAGTTTGAAGCTTAAATAAAGGATCTGGCTACAAATGTCATTTGAGGTGTAATTTCAAAGTTAAGTTCCTTGAATAATTGCGAACTTTTTTTTCCACGTATTGTCATCATCATGAGAGCTTTAAATGTGAATATTGTATCTAGGTCGAAATCACTATTTGATCAACAGGAAGAAAGTTTGTCAACTTTATAAACGAGGCTGCTTAATCAAAGCAGTGTTTTTGGTGTGCGAATAACTTTGTTCACTCAAGTCTGACTTTTGTCTCATTTGAATGTCATGCGCTCGTGTTGAGCTTCAGATACCAAGGGTTGCTGCATTTTTCCTGCTCATCCATCAGTTAAACCTCACAAACAAGTCTTATTGCTTTTCACCTAGTAACATTTTGAAAAACTCCAATAAAAATAAAGCCGTTGTTTTGAAAATACCTCATAATCTTATCCTTTGGATTTAGAACAGAATTACAACTTTGTCTGTGCATAGAATGTCATTTCACTTTTGTGCCTTTGTTTTATTTTGCAAATTCGTTATAAGGGATTGTCTGCAGGAACGTCATCGCAACTGCTACAGTTCACGGTCAAATACGTCTCTCACTTTATATCGCTATTGCATCAATGCAAAATGTACTGTCAACAAGAAAGCTTTCATCTAAAAAAAAGTGACTGTCTACACCGTTGACATTTATGAAGCTCAAGACAATTGCATTTGTTTCCAGACTCCAGGCTTGAATGAGCAACAGTTTGTTTGGACAAATGCTCCTGTTTTGGATTGTTAAATTCAAGATATTGTCATGCTGCTTTTTGAAAGTAATTGGATGGATTGTTTGAGAGAAGAATATTTTTGAAATCGCAAAATTTGAGCCAGTGAAAATGCAGCTCCAAGTTTAAAAGTCTTGCTAGCATTCAGTGACCCAGCGCAAAGATGAATCCGTCTCTTTCAAATTCAACCTACACTCTTTTGTTTTTGTTAGAAAAATATGATTCGCGTAGGAATGAAAAAATTCTGGAAAAAAGTTTTGAATTTTTGAATACTAGAGAAAAACATTCAAATACTTTGAAAGATCGTACTTGGCCTTTTTATAACAATATTTAACTGTTTTATTGTTTGTTTTAATTCTTGAGCAAAGCATTTGAATGTACAGTTTCTTTCAGCAATCTTGTACCGTACCTACACCAGGAGCGTTTTCTTCATTTTTTACATAAAATAAAAGCCAGAACTAGTCCATTCAAAGTGTAAACTAGTCACCAGCCCCTAGAAAACATGGCAGTCGCACGGTCAACGAACGAGACGAAAGTCATTGACAAAAAGAAGCTCAAATGGCACACCCAGACCCCGCCTTGCTTTTATTGTATTCATGTGGACAATTTTCGGCACAATATTTTCCGTAGGAAAGATGGACACTTTATGGATTCTGCCTTTAACTGATAGAAAGCACCCACAATTCGCCCTTCAGTTATCTTTGCTTTGTTGCTAGTTTTTCTTTAAAGCTTGTCTTCTAAAGCAATCCAAATTCAGCTCATGTCTAAAGTGCATTTAAGCTATTAAACATCTTCAAAAGATTGCATGAAATGAAAATGAATTGGTGTCGCAGTTAATCGGAATCATTTCTGTGACTTTCTGTGATAGTTAGCCCAGCCATCTCCTTTCAATGTAAATTTATTTGCAATATTGAAATTTGTTTCGTCATAAATGTCAGCGAATCGTAGAATATGAATTTCCTGGTTTTTGTGAATTTACTCGGTGCACTCTGGTAAAATAAACATGTTGGCTATTTGAATAACTTCATTTAAAAAAATTTGTTTCTGTGACGGTCAGTACAAGTTGTTCGACTAATTCGTTTCTCAGCAAGAACAAACAATTTTCTGTTCGTTTCTTTAGGCTCCCGAATGGGCCGAAGGTGACAACTGCCATCAATGCCGAGTGAAATTCACCACATTTACACGGCAGGTACGATTTCCAAATTGACAAAATTATTTTCATCATCAGCATCAGCTTCAGTTAATCTTCAAATTTGTTTATTATCCCGCTGTTTTCATTTATATACTGACTTTCTAGCTGAATTTGATAATAAACAGACTTATGTAAACTTGCTAAATGAACCCTTTTAGTGACAGAGAAACCTATCTATGATGTTAAACCATTGCTACTTGGTATCAGTTCCAATGGTTTGATTTCATGCAAGGTCGGAACCATTAGATTTGAATCTTTTATGTCGATCGCGTTCAAGCATGTTTGTAAACTATTGTTGGCAATTTCTGAAAAAGATCTTTTGATGAAATTTTGGTATGCAGTGGTTTTATGTATAAGATCTGCCCTTTTTGATAGCACCATTGCCGATGCTGTGGCCAAGTATTTTGCGCAAAATGCTCGTCGAAAAACTCGATTATTCCTAAATTTGGCATTGAGAGAGAAGTTCGAGTGTGCGATGCTTGTTACGATTCAATCAATGCATCCGGGTAAGCTTTATTTGTCCAGTTGCTGTGTTTATTTCAGCTTGCATTTACATGTTGTTTAATGGGTCCTAAAACCCACTGTAGCCTCGTTATAATATTAGCCTCGTGTTGATAGCCTTTTGGAGCCAAATCTTCCTGCTGTCAACATTACACTTGTTAGTTTCGTTCTCATCTCATCTTCTCATCTGTAACTGCTTCTCACATTCGATTCGATTAGGACAGTACTTGAACTTGGCTTTCCCAGAAATTTGTCCTGCTATTCAGATATTGCAGAATCTTTGAAACGATTTCATTGTTAAAATCATATCTACCTTTAATCAAATCTGATGCCACTTTAGGTCAGTTCAACAATACTTATTTTTTGTGATAAATTCTTTGATACAGATTACCCTTTAATACAGATTAAGCTATCTATTTGCAATGTTTCTTATCTGAACATTCGTCACTGCTTGGTAATTGAAGCGTCTTCTTATGATGACGTCAGTTTCATGTCGGGTAACTGCTGTACAACTATTGCTGCTTGCATCTATGCGTTCCTTTTCCATAACAACAATCAGCTGCCAGTGGGATATGCTACAGCGCTTGATATCCCTGGCAGCAACGACCCCCCCCCTCCCCCGCCTTAGCTGTATTTGTCCGTTGAGGAGGGGATGTTGGAAGTCATAATTTTGGTTTCTGTTTTCTGTGCAGAACAGTTATAAGTTGCTTGTTTTTGTGCGGCATCAAAGGAGTGCTTTATTGTTATAATTTTTATGCCAGGGGATATTTAGAAATCTCTGCGAGTTGATACCAATTATTAAATGTTATATACTTCAACGTTGGTAGCTCTGTTGCAAAGAAAAAAGGGAGTGGTAACAGCGAGACGCAGAGCTTGGACAGCGATGACTTGCCAGTGGAGTATTTGAATTCATCCTTAGCAAAAGAAGCTCAGGTAATTTTAAGGTTAATAACCAGACTCGTTACACCAAATTTTAAAGCATGTTTAAAACTTGCATTCCGTATGGCTTTAATGTTTCCCGTTTACCAGCTTTTCAAAATCATGTCATAGTAAAGGTGTAAATGAATTAGCAGATTCAGTTAAATTTGAGCTGTCAAGTCACTAGTTTTAAATTGGCTAGCAGGGGTGTGGAAGAGCTTTTCGACC
This sequence comes from Rhopilema esculentum, assembly GCF_057945365.1. Lineage (NCBI taxonomy): Eukaryota > Metazoa > Cnidaria > Scyphozoa > Rhizostomeae > Rhizostomatidae > Rhopilema > Rhopilema esculentum. The sequence goes on from NC_142827.1 coordinate 11,583,366, forward strand.
TTGCCCTTACAACAGTTTAGGTTAATATCCCTTTTACTAAATTTCCAAGAGGTGTCCAAAATATGCTAGTCTAATACTAATATTCCGAAAAACAGAAAATTAATGACAGTTCGACAAATTTTTCTTTCGAGATTCCGTTTAGCTCTATCATATCAACCCAAGTGTGTGATATTTAAAACCCTGCAGAACTGTTGCCTCTTTTTCAGACAAAGCCTCAGCCATCAGAGGCTGAGCTAAAGGCCCAAGAAGAAGAGGAGCTCCAATTAGCCATGGCCTTATCTCTAAGTGCTGCTGAAGTAGAAGGCAAGGTTAGCCAAGAGTACACTTTTCTTCTCGAAGTTTTCGTCATTGCTAAAAACGGAGTTTTAATTAATTTGCTCGTCCATTTTGTAAATAATAACTAAAATTTAAAACCGTATGACCTCGCCGAATTTTATCTGTCTTCTCAATTCAGTTTATTATTGCTACACATTGTATTCGCAACCTTTCACTCTCTCTTTCTTGAATGGCGCCATACACCTTGATCTATTTTGCGTTATGGCCAAGCTGTATCTGTATTTCATGTTCTGCTTTGCAAAATGTAGATAATTTTCGTGATACATGAAGCATTTCGTGTCTCGTAGCAACCTAAGAAAGACTGGATGAGTGGTACTTCGACTGAGTCACAGCCGCGCAGCTCAGAACCACCAAGCTCCTTGTATTCCAAACCAAAGTCAAGTCTATATTCAGATGTGGTAATTATATTTTATAAAAGATTCATCAATTACATTAACAATCTCATAACTTTATGAATAAATAACTAAAATAAACACATATAAATTGTCTAGCAAAATTCTTTAATCAAAAGATCTGAATGGACAATACCCATGTTTCCCCATTATTTTGGAGAATTTTGTCATAAAAAATCCTTCTGTCCCATTTTCGCACGCTTTGTAAACTGTGCATGTCACTTAATTAGGTCACTCAATAAAATCTATGAATAAAATCTTACTTTTCCTTTTTCCTTACGTTGTTCATTAAGATAAATTAAACTAAGAACCCTCGTCATGTTTAGAAATTCAGTCATTTAATTATGTTTTATTATATTATATTTTTTGTATCTTTTTAAGCCAATTGATATGTTTTGGTTAATTTTATTCCGGCCATAAATTAAACATTTAAAGATATCTTTTTTTTATGATCAAATTGAGTCTAGGCCGAGATGATCTCAAACTATATAAGCAATACTACTTTTTTAATTAGAGAAAAAAGTAAGCTAAGTATAATGATAAGGTGAACATGAAAATCATAAACAAAAAAGATTAACAATATAGCAGAGATATTGCAGTATTTATTACTTAAAGGTCAATTATCATTAGCTGTTGCTAAAACAAAGATAGCTATGCATTTCATTAAGACATCTCACTTTTTCCCTTCGCTCTGTTTCAACGGTAATTTTGTTTAAAAAACGTTTATTGATGTGCCCTGCCAAACATTTGATGTCTATGTCTTGTATTTGATGATTATATGTCTTGACTAATAAACAATATGCATGAATGTTGTTTCTGTGATGACTCGACTCAACGATAACTGAAGAACAGAGGTAATGTCAAGAATTGGAACTGCAACAAGTACATTATCTAGAGTGGATAAAATTTGGAAAGAAAGAAAGCTATCAATTGAAACCAAAGTAAATCGTCTACGTGCGATCGTTACCTCAACAGCACTCTATAGATGTGAAATATGGACTCTTGGCAGAAAGTTAGAAAAACGAATAGATGCATTCGATATGAAATATTTTCGGAGAATTCTCGGAAAATCATCGGAAATCAACTGAATTTGTTAGAGGTGAAATTCAACGACAATATGGCAAAATTGAAAGCTTTCTGGACATTGTAGAAACGCGGAAGCTTCAATGGTTTGGACACGTTATAAGAAGAAAAGAAGTCATCATGCACGGGCAAGTAGAAGGAAGCAGGAAAGTGGGGAGACCCCAGAGAATGTGGATCGACGATATCAGACAATGGACATGATGATGATGATGATGATGATGATGATGATGATGATGATGATGATGATGATGATGATGATTGATGATTATGATGATGATGATGATGATGATGATGATGATGATGATGATGATGATGATGATGATGATGATGATGATGATGATGATGATGATGATGATGATTGATGATTATGATGATTATGATGATGATGATGATGATGATGATGATGATGATGATGATGATGATGATGATGATGATGATTATGATGATGATGATGATTATGATGATGATGATGATGATGATGATGATGATGATGATGATGATGATGATGATGATGATGATTATGATGATTATGATGATTATGATGATGATGATGATGATGATGATGATGATGATGATGATGATGATGATGATGATGATGATTATGATGATGATGATGATTATGATGATGATGATGATGATGATGATGATGATGATGATGATGATGATGATGATGATGATTATGATGATGATGATGATTATGATGATGATGATGATGATGATGATGATGATGATGATGATGATGATTATGATGATGATGATGATTATGATGATGATGATGATGATGATGATGATGATGATGATGATGATGATGATGATGATGATGATTATGATGATGATGATGATTATGATGATGATGATTATTATGATGATGATGATGATGATGATGATGATGATTATGATGATGATGATGATGATGATGATGATGATGATGATTATGATTATGATGATGATGATGATGATGATGATGAATTTGACTGTTTTGTATTGCCAGTTGCAAATTCTTAGTAATCAAACCTTAGATTTAATCATGTTATTATTGTCTAAGAAGTCTATGCTATATAAACTAGAGAGGCAACGAGCTTTTGTAACCCGGTAGGCGCATTTTCATATAGTTAGTAAAATGATATAGCAATTTTTAGTCACTTATGTATCTTTTCCATATTTTCCAGATCGCAGATTCAAAAAAAGTTTCAAGGGAATCTGAGGTGAGGTTTGCCGTTTTTTAGATTAAAATAAGCAAAATTCCATAATGAAAACATCTGAGCAAGATTTTAAGCCATTTTTTGAGATTCTTGAGTTACTAGTTATTTTAGGTATTACTGTATTTTGGCTTTGGTAAGTCTGTGATCACCAATCTTTCAAGACGTTGAAGAGTCGTGTTTTAAAATGAACTTCTTCTCTCTTCAAAATTCTAAAAACCAAAAATCCCGTCCTTGTTTGAGTTAATTGGATCTGGACCTTGGTGTAAATGTCTTTTCCTTTTTTATCCATTACCTAACGTCTCATTCTGTTGAGGATTATTGAGCGAAAATGAATTTATTTTAATTGGGATTCTTTGATTTTTTTATTGCAATGGTTTACGTAAAGAAAAAAGAAATGATGTAGGACAGGATTGTTCTTGTCGGACATTGAATCTAGTAGGATAAGGAAGGTTCTTGTAGTGCAATTGATTTTATAATGCAGTAAATCTTATTTGACAAGAAATCTTGTAGAACAAAGAATATCGCAGAACAAAAAGTCTAGTAGTATAAGATATTTTCTTGTGAAGAAAACGATCCAGTCTAGGACAAGGAAATAGTCTTATAAAGCAAAGCACGTTGCAGGATAAAAGCTTTTATGTAGGACACGAAATTCTTAGGCCCTTTGTAAGACCAGAGTTTCGTGTAAGGTAATAAATTTTGTAGGAGTATGACTTTTTTGGACTTCTGTCTTTTAGGCCAAAATCTATTCTTTTTAGGGCAATGAATCTTGTAGGCTATAAATCTTGTAGGACGAAGAGTTTACGAGTGGTTTTCATGCCAACCATCTAAGTTCATTCATTTATTATTTATTTTTGATCATGGTTTAAACCGCAAATCTACGGCGGATATCCACAAATGCAAAGTTGTAGCTTGGTTGTGATGTTTTTACCCACCTAGAGCTGGTGGCGTAGAAAATATTCCACAGAGATTATTCTCAGCCTGTTTAACAATGTATGCGTTGTTGTTGTGCAAGTAAAATTAAAGTAAAGTAAAATCAGGACGCAAGGCTCCGTTTGTTTTTTACAAGTTTGTTTCGCATTGTGTTCACGAAACGCAATCAACTTCACGCAATCGTCTTCGTCATTCAAACCATCGATTCTGCCCCAGTCTGTTCTCGGGACAATCACAACAAACGCTAATTATTGATATCGTTGTTACTTCGTGGAGACGTAGTTATTCAGAATCGAAGATTGAACCTGCATATAGAAAGTTTGCTTGATTTGCGCCTTGCATGTGGATTGCTTCTTGTATGTTTTTGACAACTTTCGAGCACAATCAAATTGCAGAGTGACTACCTCCAGTAATAAATGGTAGGAAAGAGAAAGCCCGAATACTCGGATGCTCTGCGCCAACTGGACCGTAGCTTTGATCGGGTAAATTGCAGCTGGCTGTATTTTGAGAGGAAATTTCAGAAAAACTATCTCATTAAATGAGTTCTAGAGAAAAGAATAATAATAGCTTATCTCATTGAATATTCAGTGTTTATTTCGATTTCTATTTGACGCTGTTTTTCTGTAGCAGGAAATGTTGATACCGTAAATGCTATATAAATTTGTTGAGATCAATCTCATTACCTTTGCAGTTGTCAAGATATCTGAATCGACAATATTGGGAGAAAGTGAAAGACGAAGGGAATACAAAGCCATCAGCCCCGGATGTTGATGAAGAAGATGTTTCAAGACGAACTGGCTATAAGGAAGAGCCAGAGGATTTGGTAAGCTGGCTTTTGCTAGCCTTATATTGCTAGAACGACTTCTTATTGCCTGGTTGAATTCCTCTTATTGCTACAATGACTTCTTCCTGTTGCCAAAGTAGCTTCTTTTTATTGCTAGAGTGACTTCCTCTGATTGTTAGGCTGACTTCTGTTGCGAGAGTGTTTTCGTGCTATTGCTAGAGTGTCGTTTTCTCGTTGGCACATGCTGTGGGGAACTTGTGTTTCCTTTAGAATTATTCCTGTGCCCTTTCGATCCCCAATTTCCAGTGACACCAAAAAACTCACATTTGCTACAACTGTCGTTTATGTTCTTTGTCACAGATATCTACTTCCATTTACTCTACTTCTTTTTACCTCTAAGCATTAACTATCCGTATTTATACGTTTTTCTTATTTATCGAGAGTATTCGAAAATTTAGTCATGCTTTTATAAGTTTGTTCTATTCTTATCTTATTGCATCACATTACGTCATATTCGAATTTTCCACAATTTTCTACCGAATTATGATTTCTCAAAACGAGGCTAAATCACAGTTCTGGGTTATTTGGGCCTAATCGATACTCGGATAGAAAAATTTAAAAAGTCTACGATTACTACGCATTACATAAAGTCAATGAATAAAATTTATTAAAATCAAGGTGAGGTTTTCAGTATTTTCAACAACATATTCCTATATTTGTCATTTATGTGTTGATCAAATCGACAGTCGCTGGCACAGTTTTCTGCGATTTTTCCAGGTTCGTTAACCAGCAAAGATGAGAAAATTTGCAAACACCGCCTTTTGTAGTGACTTATAAAACAGATTCTTATAATGATAGTACAATGCAATTTCCAAATACACGGCAGCAAGTATCTTACTATTTGTTCACAATCCACAATGTCAGCAGAAGATAACAAGCGATCATACAAAATGAATGTTTGAAATTTTTCATGATATACAATGAAATAGCTATTTTCTGGCGATCCACGAATTTCAATATTGCATAAAAACGACTGAAAGCTGATTTCCTAAAGTATTTGATTTAATCCAAGTTGATGATGTTTGGTTCACTTTTATCCAGTATCAAAAATATAAATTAAACATAATTTTTCGCCGTTAACAATAGACATCGTTAATTGCGGCACATTCTAGATCCAAATTTTTTATTAAGGAAACATGTGTTTGCATTGAAATATTGGCACTATTTTTTTTCTTAATCTATCATGAAGTTGTGTGGCTTTCGAGGCAATGAATTGGCTCCAGTGGTAATGCATATCGGATTCAATGGTATTGCATTGACCGTGTTATTGAACTGCGTTGTTAATTTTATCACAGAGTTTTGACAATTTATCAATATCAGGGGCTATTCATAGTTGAAGAATTCAAAAAGGGGATCCTGGATGAAAAATAGGCAAACAACAGAAATTGAAGTGACTTTCTGTCCAAAATGAGATTTTGCGCTGCAATCGTAAGGAAACGTGTGTCCTGATGAGCCATTGATAATTTTTTATGTTCAATGATTGGTAGGAGCACCCAAAAACCGAAATAGCAAAATTGATTTTATAAGCAGACTAACGTTATGCTGCATTACAGTGAATACAACGGACTTTTGCAAATAAATTTTTCATTTTTGGCCTATTTTTGAAATCAGTAATAGGCTCATATTTTTATTTATAACGCCGTTTGAATTTTTGCAATTAGCCGTCCAATGGACATTTTTCGACGAAGAACATTTGAAAGCAACAATTTTCAACTCTGGCATTAGTGATGATTTTTAATGATTAGTTTTGCCTTCTTACTGCGAAAGTTAACACATTTTTTGTTTGCTTTGTTAGGAAGAGAATTCGGAAGACCCTGACGCATTTGTACAAACAATGGGACAGAGTATCGAGATGTTCATTACACGAATGCAGAATGTGACATCAAAAGGAAAACACATCGCTATGGATTCTACTGTCCAGGTAAGTAAGGGCGCTGTTTATATTTTCGTAAGCAATATTAATTAATGATGGACTAAACTTTGGGTAGTAAATGGTTTACGTGATCGAGATTTGGGCGTGAAGCAGAGTTTTTGATCAGCCCAAATTTTCACATTCGCAAAGTCCTGACTGATTGAATTTCTTTATTTTTTAAGGAAGACATTACTTTGCGTGGATATAGACCTGGATCACGAGAAAACCTTAATGACTAGATTCAAAACATTCTGGTTGGTCAGAATTTCTTTCCCACTAAAGAAAGCGAGTTTCAAGACATATCTAAGTAATTAGAATTTTGACTGGGAAGGATTTTTAAAAGCGGATGTTTTGCGCTTGTCTAAGAATGGGCTTCGTGACATGTGAAATGAGCCAAGTGAACTGGCGTCAGCCAATGTCCTGCTGATTCGGTATATCGTAAATTTAATTGAAATACAGATTGTCATTAAGTTCAGGAATATGATAAACGAAAAAATAGAATATAAGCAACTTTTATTATAAATTGGGGGTAAAGAAAATAAAATACCTTGGTTGCAAATTTACTGCATTTTGCACTTAAAAGAAATTTCGATATTCGTTTCTCGTTTTCTTCTAACAGTTTTCTTCGTAAGTCAGAAATTTTCAGTTAGAAAACTAATGGATAATTTTTTACAGCTGACACGAAGTTAGTGTTGCTTTACTTTGATGTGGACTAACTTACCCTTAAAACTTGTCTTGCTTGCGATCATTTCATTCAGCCAACCAAGGACAGCTGATATTTTCAAGATTTCAAAATTTGGTTGATGTAAACTCACCTTGTTTTAATATTTTCCACAGTCTTTGTTCCAGTCACTTAGTGCCATGCATCCTCAATTAATGAAGCTCATTGAAGACGAAGAAGACAACAAAGGTAATTTTTATCGATTATTTTCATTTATAATATTACTGCTTTATCACCACTTAGCACAAAATATTGGACAGAGGAATTGGAGCTTTCGCAATACTCCAGTGTTTTCACTAATTTCCAGGTATAGCCCAACGTTTTGCTCATTAATTGCACAAAGGCCCTTTGAAGCAACTATAAAAGTATTTAAAGCTTCTTAACAGCTACTATTATGAGATTTTTAAGGTATAGAAGAGCACTTAGAGGTTTGTTTTAGCTTTCATTCGATGTTCCCCAATTCAGATTATATTTGTCTGTATTTTTAGCAAAGTACCAAGCAATGCTGGAAAAAGTCACTTTGATTCGCGAGGCACGTGAATCGCTAGACACAATGCGCAATCAGCATCGAGAGAAATTACATCACCAGGAGCTGGAGCAGGAAATGCTGCGTCGTATGCAGATGGAGCAGAAATTAGAGTTGATGCGGCAACAGAAGCAGGAGTATCTTGAATACCAGCGACAGCTGCAAATCCAACGGCAGCAAGAACTTGAAGCCCAACAGCAGTTTAAGTTTCAGCAAAAACAGTTCCAGCTGCAGGGTCAGTACCAAGGCAGACCATACCCAGCGCAGGGACAATATGCTGCAGGGCAAGATACATACCTTGGTAGCGCCGGATATCAACAAGTGCCTGCTTCTACTGTTCAAGCCGTTCCCACAAGCCAAGTGCAGTTCCCTGGCCAGTATCCACAAGTGACATCTTCCGGTGCTGCTCTTGGTCACTCAGGTGCATCCCAACCTGCCCATAACATCCAACCTAGTTTGGCACATTCTCAGATGCATCCACATCAACTCGATAACCAACAGTATCGCCAGCCTCTACCCCAGGACCAAACACTGTCTGGGAGAGGAGGCGTACCTTCTAATGCCCAGCAGCAGCAACAACAAAAGCAACAACAACCACCGCAACAGCCCTCCCAGTACCCTTCGCAAATGCCAGATTTGTTAGATGCGCCCATTGGATCTGAAGTGGGAATACAGGGATCGGATCCAAGGTAATGATTTTGTGTTGTGATCTTATTTTTAGTTGCAATTAATTTGCAAATGAATGCTACAGCGCCCCCCTTAATAAACCCTCTAAATAAGCCCCCACCTCTGAATTACTTTTAGCAAAGATGTCCACCTCTGAAGATCAATGTTTTCCTTCTTCAGAGGATGTTAACTTGGTGCAAAGTCCGAGTAGCTTGTTGATGCAAATTGGTCTGATGATGATTAGATTGATTTAAAATATTTATTACTGAATTTATTACCAGCAAAAGATAAGGTTTACAATCGATATCTGTACTTTTCTGTTTAATCATTTTGAAGGTTTCATAATTCTACAATACAGACGCTCCTCCTACCGTGTGATCACTCTCAAAGAAGCTTCTATAAGCCCCTGGTGGCTTTTTCGTAGATTTGCAGTATTCTTATTCATATTTTGACCGTGTCAGTTACATTCTTTCAGTTTAGGCTGAACAGACCTCTTGTGCTTCCAAGAAAAGTTTTAATTTGGAGCAAAAGGCTGCCAAAAGGAAACGTCCTGATCAACAAGCTATTTCGCTTTTCTTTCTTGTAATATTCATGTTCTTCGATTTATTCAAGAATTCGAATAATTTCTAAACCTAAAGTTGGCATAACTATTGGGCTGTGATTAGCAAGTACAACACCATACATTTACACTTTAACTGTGTAGACACGGGTTGGTGCCAAATAAGTGTCAAATTTAAAATTAATTTTTCCGACTAATAGAAGTTTTATTGCATATCAATGAAACTTTGCTTGATTTTTTTCGACTGGTTGCCCGTTCTTGTTTTATTTTGTACCACATGAGTAAAACAAATGAGTAACAAACGTGTTGCTTTAGTTTTAGACTGTCGTGTACATGATAAACATAATGGTTGTATATTTCTTATCATACGGTCCTTGGAACTTCAAAGGCCGTTTCGTGATCATTTCGACAATTTTAAGAGATTTGCTTTGTATTTCAAAAGACACCTTTTATTACATTGCGATTTGTGATTTCAGAACGCAAAACTTCGCGGCGCAGCAGAATCCTCATTCAATGAACTATCATCAACACCAACAACAATATGCTCCTGGGATTGCTCCACAGCAACAGCAACAGCAACCATACTCCCAGTCCCCGCAGCATCAGCAGTCACAACAACATCAGCAACAACAGCAACAGCAACAACAACAGCAGCATCAGCAACAACAACAGCCGAATCCTTTACATCAACAGCCGTTTGCACAAGCTCCTGCTCAACAGCAGCACCATTCCAGTCCTCCACAGCCACAAATCGGGCAGCCCCCGTTCCCGTCTTCTTCTTATAACCCAGCGCCCGCTCAGCAGTCAAACGCTACGTCTTACCAGCAACACCCAACGGCAGCGAGTTATCAGCAACCATTTTACCAGGCGTCTGGTAACGTAGTTGCGACTGGGGCTCCGACTTCATATGGAAATCTGGGGCCGCAGCAGAGTTATCAGCCGCCTGCCAACGTAGGCCAATCTCCAAGTAATTTCAGCGGGACTCAAGAGCAACCTGTGTACCGTGACACCGGCATGCCCAATCAGTTTGCTCAGCCCATTCCGAAACAAGGTCCAGCGTCTCTTCCCTATAGTGGACATCAGCAAATAAGCGCCCAAGGTGCAGGTCCAGCCTCTCTACCAGCGAATATAAACCAGTATTCCACAGGAGGGCAGGCTTACGTGCCACAAAATAATTACATGCAACAACAGCAACAAGAGGTGCAAATGACAGAAGGCATGAAAGACCTTCAACTGATTTCCTTTGAATAATAATTTACAGTGCAATCGCTATAGAGAACAGCTCCTATATTCAATGAAATTATATACTTATGTGAGATCGCTTTGGAAGTTTCTTTATGTTGAATAGAAAATTGTTAACTTTGATGTTAATGATGATCAAAAATTGTTAATTTTGATGTTATAAAAAACTTCTTAAAAAAAGTCATCAAGAGCATATGAAAAACTGCTTTGAGAGAAGCGAAAGGTCTGCTAGGAGAGAGGTTCAAACGCAATGAACATGGAATGCCGCCATGTCGATTTTGCAGCAAGATGTGTAAACCATCCTCGCCAACAGGCATTCCTTTCTCCCACCAAGCGCATCTCGTATCTTCAAATAAGACAGCAAGCACTAGCAATATCATAGATTTCTCATATCTGCTTCAGATCTATTTAATTAAAAAATGAGTAGAACCCGGAAAATTTATTTTAGATTCCAGTAAAATAATGCACGAAGTGTTTCTCTAAGCATATAATAGTGCGTATGGAACAATCTTTCGAATATAATCAGAGGTTGGCCACATTCATTTTGTGATCAATTATAACAGCTTAAGGGCCGAAAGACCTTTCCCACTTTTGACTCGATCTATCCCACCTCTGATTCGATCTATTCTAGTTTTAACACGATCGAACCCACCTTTAACACGATCTAACCCACTTTTGGCTCGACCTTTCATTTTTTTGACTCAAGATTTCCTACTTTTGACTCGATCTATCCCACCTCTGATTCGATCTATCCTACTTTTGACATGATCCAACCCGCTTTTACTCGATCTGACCCTATCTTTGGCTCGACCTTCCACCATTGAATCTGTCTCTTCCACTTTTGAATCGATCTATCTCACTTTTGAGTTTTGACTCGACCTTTCCTTCTTTTGACTCGATCTGTCTCACCTCTGATTCGTTCTATCCTACTTTTGACTCGATCTATCCCATCCCCGAATTCGATATATCATATTTTGACACGACTTAACCCGCTTTTATTCGATCTAACCCACCTTTGACTCGATCTTCCACCCTTGAATCTGCCTCTTCTACTTTTGACTCGATCTATCCTACCTCTGATTCGATCTATCCTACTTTTGACTCGATCTATCCCATCCCCGAATTCGATCTATCCTATTTTGACAAGACTTAACCCGCTTTTATTCGATCTAACCCACCTTTGACTCGATCTTCCACCCTTGAATCTGCCTCTTCTACTTTTGACTCGATCTGTCTCATCTTTAAATCGACCTTCCCGACTTTTGGCTCGACGTTTCAACTTTTTGACCCGATATTTCCACTTTTGAGTCGATCTGTAAGAAAAGCAGTTCCGCTTAAATTCTTCCTTCTGGTATGATTGATGAAAAGAACTTGGGATGAAAAAGGTTATGGGTTTGTGCTCCTACATACCCTACAGTTTATGTCATAAAACATGGAATTATAGGGCATACTGGAAAAACCAGACCCTATGACCCTAGGACCATTAACTACGAAGAACCAAAAAGGACCCTTAACTACTACATGATTTGCGGCTCCCCCAGAGCCATGCTTTTTAATGCTATCATGTTGACAGCTTTGGAAGCATTCCGACTTTGGCTCAAACATTGAACATTGTCATTTAACAATCGTCTGTCTCCTGTCCTTTTATGATTTCCAGGAGGTGAATTTCGCACCAAATTCGCTACGAGTTTGTTTCAAAAGTCACTTTTGATTTCCACCAGACTGCAAAATTATACATTTTTAGGCGCCTATTGCGAAATATTTCGCAGCGGTGAAATTAGAACTCTTTTCGAGGTCAAAAATCAAAACTGCGCCCCCCCCCCCTCGATATCTTTACCAGCGATTTGGCTGCCAAACTCACCTCGTGGCAATTAACCCGTGCAGTGTGTGCTGTATGGGCGGGGAAGTTAAAGAAGTGCGGAACTTCGGGGAACTTTTTAAGGGAAGACTTTTGATTTGGGGTTGTGTAAACGCCTTTTAATATTTTGACTACTTTTTTGCCACGAAATCTAGTGCTCTGCAGCAGTGGCGTAGCGTGACTTTTTCAACTGGGTATTCTCTATTAAACAAAAGGGTGGGGCAGGGTGTGGCTCGATGGGGCTTGATGAAAATAGAGGGATAATAGGAAGATTAAAAGGACTAGCTTTTGACATTTAATCTATTACTTTAACACTTTTCTTTTTGGTTCGGTTGGCAAGTACTGCACTGTCAGGGCATTACTATGATGAAAACGATACTTTGCTAAAAGGACCCAATGCAAATATACTCTTCGAAGTCATTCATTGCATCAAAATTCCATTTCATCAAAAGTAATTCAAATCAAAACGTATCATTGAAAATCAGTAAAATTTTGCTGGTCGAAATATGTCCAAATAGTTGTTGTTGAATCCTCTAAAATTTGCACTGATGTAAAGAGGAAGTAACTGTAAACACCTAATCTTGATACCTTAATACAAAAGGGCTTTCAAAAGTTTCAAAATTATTCACATAGGGCATTACACGAGTTATAAATAGCTTGTGGTATGCAGTCTAGACTTTTTCTTCATGGCCTAATCGTGATATTTTCAATACAAGTTAATGTTTGAAAGAATCGAAGGTAATGAGATGAGACTGCACGATAATGCAAATAAATGCGCTCGAATAATGCAAACAAAATAGGCCAACAAGATAACTGAATACACCAGGCAACTATAAGGATATTATCCAGGCCTATCTGCATTTACTTTAATTCCGTCTCATAACACAATTAGAAGCATCCCTGATTGACAAGCAATAACAAAATTGACATTTCAAGAGGGCACAGATCTGAGTCAGTGTAGTATTATGAAGAAGCCTACCTTACCTTTCCACTTTGCTGTTGGTAGATTAAGATTAGGGGTCAAATGAGAGAATGATTATAAAACAGTAATGCGGACATTGCAATAGCTTTTGAATGAAGTCATGTTTACTGTTTTCGATGAAGATCCATCACTCCAACCGCTCCGACGTCCATTATCTGTTTATATCGATCTCAAAACGAGACTATTTTGAACCAACTTTGAGGCTGTACGCTGCATATTTCTCAGCGTACAAGACCATTGTTTTAGCTGATTAACGGCAAATATTATTCATGGAAAGGAGCATTTTGATTGGTTAAAGTACCGTCTAGGGTATTCACTGCGTATTCATGACCGATCTCCATTCAACATGAAGTAGCTCAATCTTCAAAGATCTCCCAGCCTCTCTATGCGTCGCAGTGTTGTTTCCATGAATTTCGTGATATTTTGTACTTGTACAAAATGTAGAATATCGAAGGTAATGAATTCAACCAGAATCAATTGCCCCAAAACATTTTTTAGTTATTACAAATATACGTCGTATCAATATTTTTTCTGAGGAATCTCAGGGTATTCACCTTGAATACCCGGACGCTACGCCACTGCTCTGCAGCTGCACCCTGCTCTGCAAACATTGTCCATTTATTTAATTCTCCCTTCCTTCTAAAGGCCCTCTAAACCCTGGTCTGATAAACTCCGTTATCTCATGCACAGTACTTTTTTGAAGGCTAGATGAAATGTTTTTGCTTCTCTTGTCTGGTCAGTTACTTAAAAGTCAGGGGCGGATTCAGGGTGTCGAACAGGTCGCACGGAAGACCGTCAGATTTTCAGAATTTAGTTTTAGTCTTCAGTCATTCAAATAAGGCAATCATGTTTACCACAATATTTTATTTTCCTCCTTACAGATAATACATTTTGCTCGCTTTACACAATAAACACAGGACCGAACATGGTCGACCATCCTAGGCCGTAAACAGTATGATTTTTAAGCATGTCGCCCGTGCCGCACAAATATGCAAGGCTCTTTGTTATGCAAATATTTTACCAAATCTCACCAATCAAAATTCAAGTTTTCACATATTTGTGCGGCGGGAAAAATCTGTAAACACTATGTTAGACCCCACTCACATGAACAATTTCAGGCCGGTCTGAAACTCAGGTCGTCTTGAAATTTGATGGTGCGTGCTAATTTTGCTCCCGCTCACATGGATGTTTTCAAACCGGCTTGAAAAAGCCACAGGGTTTTGCACATGCGCATTTACGGCGAAATTTAGATCAAAACAATCATGGCGCCCAATAATTTGATGAAAAGGTTTATTTTAAATCAGTTATTGAAATTTATTTTCGTTGTTTTAGTCTCGGCTTTGCAACTTCATGTAATTTTGCTTCTTCAACTTATGTTTCAACTTCTTCAACATGTACCGTTTCTTTATTCCGAGAGTTTTCATGACGTCCAACCAGGGCCGTCGCTACGGGGGGGGGGGGGGGTGGGGGGTGTGACACCCCCCAGACCCTAACCTTGTCGGCAAATCTTCGAAAATGGAAGTTTTGTCGTCAACCTCTTGGAAACTGGCAAATTTTCAGAAGAAAGACAGAGTTTTGCCATTTTCAAATAGATATTATTGGTTGTTGATGACAGCACCAGTCACAGTTAATTGATGATCGTTCAAGCTCTCTCGTGCTAAAGGCCAGGCGCGGTCTGGCCCCGGGTGGCAAAGTGGCGATCCCCACCGGGCCCTCAGACATGTGAAGTAAAGAAAATTACGGGCCCTTTCTGCAAAAGTTAGAGTAGAGAAGATAATTTTCATAAACCAAAAACTACATACAGTCACAGCCAAGGCCCCTAACATGCGTGCTGGCTACACAACTAAGCATCATAATGAAGTCTGCGCGCAGGCCAAAGGGCCCCACTATGACCAACATCCACTATACAGAAATTCTATCTCAAATTTCGCACAAAGACAAATCTGTCCTACTTTCTACAGAAATAAGCAAAATAGGAGCTTTGCAAAAACAAACTTTCGCGTTTTAGCGAAAATCATGGACTTTGCGTGAAAAACATTTCTTTTCAATTGACGTTTCCTTCTATTTTCAATCCACATGATACCATCAAAGCAACAAAAAGATGTAAAATTTCTCCAACAGAATAATTTTTCGTCAAAGTTTTCAAGAGGATCAACAGCAAAATTTTCTGGATATTTCACAAAGATAAATTTTCGAAAATTTAGTATTTCAGGAAGTTTTGCGTATCAATCATCCGCGATTTTAGGCCATTAACGCTAAAAAACGAAAAGGTTCCTTCCCTCGAAAGTTTCTTTCCGTGAAAATTTCTTTCCGCGAAAGTTTCTTCCTTGAAAGTAGTAAGCAACAGTTAAAGGCCTTCCCTGCTGCCCTTTAAGTTTTTCCTTTCTCTGAAACCCTCTGCAAGGTGCATGCTTAAAAGTTATAATTAAGTTTTTCTGTTTGCTAATTGTTAAATGAACAAAGTGTTTAGAATAATAAAGTTTGGTACAGACTAAGGAATCTGTACCGTTTTGAGTTTTCTCAATGATGTTGATTCTGAAGAAGCTTATAGCGAAACGTTAATCAAGTTGTTTTTTTACTGATCATCTATTTAAATTTTTAAAAAACATTACAGTCTAGAGCTTTTGAATACATATATATATATTTATATATTAGGTTCGCTTGAAAATGTTGCAAAAAATTGTCACACTACGATTGTTATTTTGAACTGTTACTGAAGTTACAAATAGAACCATTGTTTTGCTGTTATTGTGCAAAGTTTAACTGCATACATAGAATCCTTGATTTAAATAGAGAGCCACAATCATCAATAATTGATTTGAACTGAGCCTATATTAGCCTTTTCTCGCATTAGTTGTCTTGGCTCAAAAGAGTTTATCTGCCACACCTTGAGCCGGGACCTTTTGAATTGCTGGCCACCCTGCAATTATGACACTGAGCAAAACTGAAATATAGCAGTTCAAGAAAGAATATTCGCAAGTTTTATCAATGATGATTATAATCGTTTGAGAACCACGCCCGTATCTGTTGCCACGCCCATTTTGTCGGCAAACCACTGGTTTTGCACCCCCCCATGAAAATTTTCTAGCAACGGCCCTGCGTCCAACAGAAGCCAAATAGATCTTGGCAAAATAAGCACAGGCTGTATCTTGCATTATTCAATGGTGAAATGGCGCCAAATTTATCAAACATGTATCCCAGAACTCTAATTTGCATCCCAGAATGCAATTTATTTTTCTCCGCGAGTTTCATTTCGCCCCGACTTGAAAAACGTTTCTGCTCTCATGCGGATTTCAAGTCGACCTGAAATTTCAGACCGACCTGAACAACCGAAACGAACTCAGGTCGACCTGAGTTTCATTTCGCCCTCTCTCATGTGAGCACCTCAAGGGCTCCGACCGCAGACTGAAATGAATTTCAGGTCGATCTGAGTTCAGACCGGCCTGAAATTTCTCATGTGAGGGGGGTCTTAGATTACTGTGCCGCACAACTGCTGGCAAGGGAAGAAAGTGGATGAGGTTGTAAGTTGTGAAAGGGAAGAATCCCAATTTTCTTTATCTATACGGAAGAGGTGCACCGGAAGTGTACATATCTGAATCTCAAGATATTTTGTTTCAACTGCGTGTTGGATTTGCTAGAAAATTTGGAAAACCTGTTAAAGAGAATAATGTTTGACTGAGCAATTTGAACGTTTCAGGGCCCCAGTCCTAATTGCTTTGGTTCTAGGAGGGAGGGGGGGGCTGGGTCCCCATCATAGCTCCACCCTTGGACATATGCGACCGTCAAATTTTATTCTGTATCCGCCTCTAGTCCCTTGCTGGGTAGGTACTTCAGTGGGTCATCGAAATCTTCGGTTTCAATATTTTCGGCTAGTTTTGGTAACATTCTAATTTGTCGAGAGTGACATATCTTTCAAGCCGTTGCAAACCATCCACTCGAACTGCGCAAAAAATCAAAGAGAAGACAAACTACCACTAGCAATCCTTCCTGAGGCCGTAACGCCAGGAAACGTTGGAATAGATGTATCACGAAACTCTCTTCTTATACTTTCCCAGAAAGATTCGACAGAAAAAATTATATTTGCATTTGCATCATAACATTTGCTTCAAGCTAATTCAGGTAGGTTCTTTTAATCATTTTATAAATTTAAACAAGAGTAACTAGCGAAAAAAAACAATTTATATTAATTTTAGGTGTGGCATTTTAAGGTAGTTGTTTTCATTTATTATCGTCAGTCAATTTAGTATGACTGCAGTCAGGGGCCTAACAAGGCTAATAGATTTAGAGGGGGGGGGGTGGCTAGAAAGGGTTCCTCCGTCTCTCTATAAGCAAAAGGAAACGATGGGATTTTGTATATCAATTTTAAGCATGGTTATTTGTGATGGCTGGGTACAATCATACTGAGATGGCATCTTTTACCATGGGCACTTGGATAGAAAGGGTTTCCGTCTCTCTATAAGCACAAGAAATAGGTAGGATTTTGTGTATAAATTTCTAACATGGTTATTTGTGATGTCTTGGTACAATCATACTGAGATAGCATCATTTGCTATGGGACTTAGATGGAAGGGGTTTCCGTCTCTCTATAAGAACAA
The DNA here is from genome assembly GCF_057945365.1 of Rhopilema esculentum. Taxonomy (NCBI): domain Eukaryota; kingdom Metazoa; phylum Cnidaria; class Scyphozoa; order Rhizostomeae; family Rhizostomatidae; genus Rhopilema; species Rhopilema esculentum. The sequence continues at coordinate 11,601,214 of NC_142827.1, forward strand.
GGAATCGCTAGGATTCTGTGTATAAATTTTCAACATGGTTATTTGTGGTTGCTGGGTACAACTTTCTAGGTGGCATCATTTGCCATGGGCAATTGGATAAAGGGGTTTTGTCTCTCTTTAAGCAGAAGGAATCGGTAGGATTCTGCGCATAAATTTTTAAAATGGTTATTTGTGGTTGCTGGGTACAATCATACAGAGATGGCACCGTTTGCCATGGGCACTTAGATAAAGGGGGTTTCTGTCTCTCTATAAACACAAGGAATCGATAAGATTCTGTGTATAAATTTTTAACATGGTTATATATGATGGTCGGGTATAACTTCCTAGGTGGCATCATTTACGCTGGGCACTTGGATAGAAGGGGTTTCTTTCTCTCTATAAGCACAAGGAATAATTAGGATAGGATTCTGTTCATAAATTTTTATCATGGTTATTTATTATGGCTGGGTACAATCATACTGAGATGGCATCATTTGCCATGGGCAATTGGATAGAAGGGGTTCTCGTCTCTTTATAACCAGAAGTAATCGCTAGGATTCTGTGCATAAATTTTTAACATGGTTATTTGTGGTGGCTAGGTGCATCTTCCTAAGTGGTATCATTTGCCATGGGCGCTTAGATAGAGGGGGTTTCTGTTTCTCTATAAGCACAAGAAATCGGTAGGATTCTGTGCATAAATTTTTAACATGGTTATTTGTGATGGCTGGGTACAATCATACTGAGATGTCATCCTTTGCCATGGGAATTTAGATAGAAGGGGTTTCCTTCTCTCTATAAATACAAGGAATCGCTAGAAGTCTGTGCATAAATTTTTATCATGGTTATTTATTAGGGCTGGGTACAATCATACTGAGATCGTATCATTTGCCATGGGCACTTGGATAGAAGGGGCTTCCGTCTCTCTAAAAGCACAAGGAATCGGTATGATTCTGTGTATCAATTTTTAACATAGTTATTTGTGGTTGCTGGGTACAATGATACTGAGATGGCATCGATTGCCATGGGCGCTTAGATAGAAAGGGTTTCCGTCTTTCTATAAACAGAAGTAATCACTAAGATTCTGTGCATAAATTTTTATCAAAGTTATTTGTGGTGCCTAGGTACAACTTCCTAGGTGGCATCGTTTAACATGGGCACCTAGATAGAAGGGGTTTCCTTCTCTTTATAAGCACAAGGAATCGCTAGGATTCGGTGCATAAATTTATAACATGGTTATTTGTGGTGGCTAGGTACAACTTCCTAGGTTGCATCATTTGCCATGGGCACTCAGATAGAAGGGGATTCCGTCTCTCTATAAGCACAAGGAATCGCTAGGATTCTATGTATAAATTTTTATCAAAGTTATTTGTGGTGGCTAGGTACAACTTTCTAGGTGGCATCATTTGCCATGTGCACTTTGGACAGAAAGGGTTTCTGTCTCTCTATAAGCAGAAGGAGTCGGTAGGTTTCTGTGGATAAATTTTTATTATGGTTATTTGTGATGGCTGGGTACAATCATACTGAGATGGCATTGTTTGCCATCGGCACTTGGATAGAATGGGTTTCCCTCTCTCTATCAGAAGAAGTAATCGCTAGGATTCTATGTATAAATTTTTAACATGGTTATATGTGGTGACTGGGTACAACTTCCTAGGTGGCATCATTTGCCTTGGGCACTTCGATAGAAGGGGTTTCCGTCTCTCTAGAAGCACAAGGAATCGCTAGGATTCAGTGGATAAATTTTTATCATGGTTATTTGTGGTGGCTAGGTACAACTTCCTAGGTAGTATCATTTGCCATGGGCACTTCGATAGAAGGGGTTTCTGTCTCTCTATAAGCAGAAGGAGTCGGTAGGTTTCTGTGGATAAATTTTTATTATGGTTTTTTGTGATGGCTGGGTACAATCATACTGAGATGGCATTGTTTGCCATGGGCACTTGGATAGAAGGGGTTTTCGTCTCTCTATAAGCACAAGGAATAGGTAGGATTATATGCATAAATTTTCAACATGGTTATTTGTGATGGCTGGATACAATCAAACTGAGATGGCATTGCTTGCCATGGGCACTTAGATAGAAGGGGTTTCCTTCTCTCTATCAGCAGAAGTAATCGCTAGGATTCTGCGTATAAATTTTTAACATGGTTATATGTGGTGGCTGGGTACAACTTCCTATGAGGCATCATTTGCCATGGGCACTAAGATAAAAGGGGTTTCCGTTTCTCTATATGTACAAGGAATCGGGAGGATTCTGTGCATAAATTGCTAACATGGTTATTTGTGATGGCTGGGTACAATAATACTGAGATGGCATTGTTTGCCATGGGCACTTAGATAGAAGGGGTTTCCTTCTCTCTATCAGCAGAAGTAATCGCTAAGATTCTATGTATAAACTTTTAACATGGTTATATGTGGTGACTGGGTACAACTTCCTAGGTGGCATCATTTGCCGTGGGCACTCAGATATAAGGGGTTTCCATTTCTCCAACAGCAAAAGGAATCGCTAGGATTCTATGATTAAATTTTTAACATGGTTGTATGTGGTGACTGGGTACAACTTCCTAGGTGGCATCATTTGCCTTGGGCACTTGGATAGAAGGGGTTTCCGTCTCTCTAGAAGCACAAGGAATCGCTAGGATTCAGTGGATAAATTTTTATCATGGTTATTTGTGGTGGCTAGGTACAACTTCCTAGGTAGTATCATTTGCCATGGGCACTTCGATAGAAGGGGTTTCTGTCTCTCTATAAGCAGAGGGAGTCGGTAGGTTTCTGTAGATAAATTTTTTTCATGGTTATTTGTGATGGCTGGGTACAATCATACTGAGATGGCATTGTTTGTCATGGGCACTTGGATAGAAGGGGTTTTCGTCTCTCTATAAGCACAAGGAATAGGTAGGATTATATGCATAAATTTTTAACATGGTTATTTGTGATGGCTGGATACAATCAAACTGAGATGGCATTGCTTGCCATGGGCACTTAGATAGAAGGGGTTTCCTTCTCTCTATCAGCAGAAGTAATCGCTAAGATTCTATGTATAAATTTTTAACATGGTTATATGTGGTGACTGGGTACAACTTCCTAGGTGGCATCATTTGCCTTGGGCACTTCGATAGAAGGGGTTTCCGTCTCTCTAGAAGCACAAGGAATCGCTAGGATTCAGTGGATAAATTTTTATCATGGTTATTTGTGGTGGCTAGGTACAACTTCCTAGGTAGTATCATTTGCCATGGGCACTTCGATAGAAGGGGTTTCTGTCTCTGTATAAGCAGAAGGAGTCGGTAGGTTTCTGTGGATAAATTTTTATTATGGTTTTTTGTGATGGCTGGGTACAATCATACTGAGATGGCATTGTTTGCCATGGGCACTTGGATAGAAGGGGTTTTAGTCTCTCTATAAGCACAAGGAATAGGTAGGATTATATGCATAAATTTTTAACATGGTTATTTGTGATGGCTGGATACAATCAAACTGAGATGGCATTGCTTGCCATGGGCACTTAGATAGAAGGGGTTTCCTTCTCTCTATCAGCAGAAGTAATCGCTAGGATTCTGCGTATAAATTTTTAACATGGTTATATGTGGTGACTGGGTACAAATTCCTAGGTGGCATCATTTTCCTTGGGCACTTTGATAGAAGGGGTTTCCGTCTCTCTAGAAGCAAAAGGAATCGATAGGATTCAGTGGATAAATTTTTAACATGGTTATATGTGGTGGCTGGGTGCAACTTCCTAGGAGGCATCATTTGCCATGGGCACTCAGATAGAAGGTCGTTTCCGTTTCTCTATATGTACAAGGAATCTGTAGGATTCTGTGCATAAATTGCTAACATGGTTATTTGTGATGGCTGGGTACAATCATACTGAGATGGCATTGTTTGCCATGGGCACTTAGATAGAAGGGGCTTCTTTCTCTCTATAAGCACAAGGATTCGCTAGGATTCTTTGTAAAATTTGTAACATGGTTATTTGTGATGGCTGGGTACAGATCCGTAGGTGGCATCACTTGCCATGGGAATTTGGTGGAAGGGGTCTCCGTCTCTCTAGAAGCACAAGGAATCGCTAGGATTCTATGTATAAATTTTTATCATGGTTATTTGTGGTGGCTAGGTACAACTTCCTAGGTAGTATCATTTGCCATGGGCACTTGGATAGAAGGGGTTTTCTTCTCTCGATAAGCACAAGGATTCGCTAGGAATCTGTGAATAAATTGCTAACATGGTTATTTGTGATGGCTGGGTACAATAATACTGAGATGGCATTGTTTGCCATGGGCACTTAGATAGAAGGGGTTTCGTTCCCTCTATAAGTACAAGGAATCGCTAGGATTCTATGATTTAATTTTTAACATGGTTATATGTGGTAACTGGGTACAAATTCCTATGTGGGATCATTTGGCTTGGGCACTTTGATAGAAGGGGTTTCCGTCTTTCTAGAAGCACAAGGAATAGCTAGGACTCTGCGTATAAATTTTTAACATGGCTATTTGTGATGGCTGGCTACAATAATTCTTAGATGGCATTGTTTGCCATGGGCACTTAGATAGAAGGGGTTTCCTTCTCTCTATACGCACAAGGAATCGCTAAGATTCTATTTATAAATTTTTAACATGGTTATACGTGGTGACTGGGTACAACTTCCTAGGTGGCATCATTTGCCTTGGGCACTTGGATAGAAGGGGTTTCCGTCTCTCTAGAAGCACAAGGAATCGCTAGGATTCAGTGGATAAATTTTTATCATGGTTATTTGTGGTGGCTAGGTACAACTTCCTAGGTAGTATCATTTGCCATGGGCACTTCGATAGAAGGGGTTTCTGTCTCTCTATAAGCAGAAGGAGTCGGTAGGTTTCTGTGGATAAATTTTTAACATGGTTATTTGTGATGGCTGGGTACAATGATACTGAGATGGAATTGTTTGCCATGGGCACTTGGATAGAAGGGGTTTTCGTCTCTCTATAAGCACAAGGAATCGGTAGGATTATATGCATAAATTTTTAACATGGTTATTTGTGATGGCTGGATACAATCAAACTGAGATGGCATTGATTGCCATGGGCACTTAGATAGAAGGGGTTTCCTTCTCTCTATCAGCAGAAGTAATCGCTAGGATTCTATGTATAAATTTTTAACATGGTTATATGTGGTGACTGGGTACAAATTCCTAGGTGGCATCATTTTCCTTGGGCACTTTGATAGAAGGGGTTTCCGTCTCTCTAGAAGCAAAAGGAATCGATAGGATTCAGTGGATAAATTTTTAACATGGTTATATGTGGTGGCTGGGTGCAACTTCCTAGGAGGCATCATTTGCCATGGGCACTCAGATAGAAGGTCGTTTCCGTTTCTCTATATGTACAAGGAATCTGTAGGATTCTGTGCATAAATTGCTAACATGGTTATTTGTGATGGCTGGGTACAATCATACTGAGACGGCATTGTTTGCCATGGGCACTTAGATAGAAGGAGCTTCTTTCTCTCTATAAGCACAAGGATTCGCTAGGATTCTTTGTAAAATTTGTAACATGGTTATTTGTAATGGCTGGGTACAGATCCGTAGGTGGCATCACTTGCCATGGGAATTTGGTGGAAGGGGTCTCCGTCTCTCTAGAAGCACAAGGAATCGCTAGGATTCTATGTATAAATTTTTATCATGGTTATTTGTGGTGGCTAGGTACAACTTCCTAGGTAGTATCATTTGCCATGGGCACTTGGATAGAAGGGGTTTTCTTCTCTCGATAAGCACAAGGATTCGCTAGGAATCTGTGAATAAATTTCTAACATGGTTATTTGTGATGGCTGGGTACAACTATACGGGGGTGGCATCATTTGCCATGGGAACTAAGATAGAAGGGGATTCCGTCTCTCTATAAGCACAAGGAATGGGTAGGACCTTGTGTATAAATATTTAACATAGCTATTTGTGAGGGCTGTGTACAACTATAAGTGGGTGGCATCATTTGCCATGGGCACTTGGATAGATGGGGTTTCCGTCTCTCTATAAGCAGAAGGAATAGGTAGGAATTTGTGTATAAATTTTTAACATGGATATTTGTGATGGCTGGGTACAATCATACAGAGGTGGCATCTTTTGCCATGACCACTTGGATGGAAGGGGTATTTATAAAGAGAGAATGAGGCTCACTGATACTTAAATAGGCCTCCTCTGTCTTTCAGGGCAAGAAAGGATGATGGTGTATGGCTGCTAGATCCAAGTGAACTACAACATGTCAAAGAACAAAGTTTTTTTGCCACCATGTTTTGTTGTGTGGTACCAAAAATGATTTTATTTGTTAAACCCCTAGGCAACTCTCGTATCAGTAAATCTTATATTTAAAATGTGGAATACCCATAAAAGTCTACTCCACTTTTTGAATTTTCTAGCTTGCGTTATTCCACTTCTTCCAAATTCAGAGCAAAAAGATGTTCCAATTTTTCCCCCCTTGCAAAGTGTTGTTTTTTACATAAATTATTTTGAACTTTTTTGATTCATTTATAAACGTCAGCAAGGACGCAGAAAAAGTGAAAAAAATTATTTGTGGAAATTTTTTTTTTTCAGGTGGCTTAAGCATAAGGTAAAATTTTCTTTGAAAATCCAACAAACTACTAAGGTTTCCAAAATTTTCCAACCAATTCGATGTTTCTTAAGGGGCTAAGCCCACTTTCCTACCCAAGCACACGTACGAACCACGATACTAATATATAGTGAAGTGTTACAAAATATCAAAGTAAAATAAAATTCAAAATTCACCTGTTTTGAATGTCCTGTAAAATTTTGAACATCGTTGGTACAGCATTCAATTTCAACTTTAAATTATTGGCTGATCGGTCAATCATTTTTTCCTTGAAGTGGTCAAAGCAAATTCTGGAATTCTTGCAATGAATCTAGTTCTCGTGGCGCATACATTGTACATCTCTGTATTTTACCATAATCAATTTGAAACCTGAGAAATAAAAAACATCACTAATATAGAATTTTTTGGAAGTAAAAGTTTGCATATATTGTGGGATATAGTGAAACAAAGAGACAAATTCCGCTCTACATTTGCCAAATGAAACGGGCCTAAAATACACAAACTGAAATGATAACTTACGAGTGAAAAGTTCTTGGCAATTTAAATTTTATTTTGGATCTGAACTTCCATCGCCATCACTTCTGAATAATTTGGCGTCTATTTTCGGCTTTCTTCTTTTATTAAAACGAAAAGCGCAACGCTGTGTTCCATGATTAGCCATAGCTGTCCATAACAGATTTGGATTTCCCGCGCAATTTGGGTGGCCTTTGTAATGGCGCCCAAAAGAGGTTGCTCGATCCATCTAAAAGAGGCTGCTCGATCCAGTCTTTTTTGTGGATTAATGATTAGGAATTCTAACTCCGCTTTGTTCGTAAAAATTCCATCAACATTACTAAGAAAAACAGCTACAGTTTTCAAGTCACTGAGTGTGGATAACGGTAAGGCAAAGTCCTTTTTCATTTTATTATAGCTTTCATCATTTAAATACGCAAGAAAGGGTCTTCTCTTTAAAAGCACTGCAGTTGATTTTAGGCCGACTTTTCTGCGATCAGGGAGTTATGACTCTCACCCTCCACCTCTGTATTGTTCTATATAATGCGTTTCATTTCTTAGCTCCTACGTGCAAAAAAAATTAAATAAAAAGATGTCTATTTTCAGGGGCGGACTGGCTAATTTTTTGGCCCAGACAAATTTTTATCAAGCCGGCCTACAATAATAGCAAATAAAAAACTCCTTGGAAAATGCAAGCAAATGTAATTCTGTAAGAAAAACAAGGTTTTAAATTCAGCAATTTTGTGCATGGATGAATATGCACTGGTCCATTCACACTCAACTTGTGAAAAACAATTTTCTAATCCACCGGAAAATCACAATGATTTTCAGCAACCCAAAGATATCAATTTGTCCGAATAAACAGTAATCAAGTAAGAGAAACAAACCTTGCTCAAGCGTGTTTCAAATATTTCAAAAGGAGCGTTTGAGGACTCTTGAGATTAATTTTCTTGATCAGAATAAAGTTTTTGCTGTGCGCTTTCAAAAGACTGTAGACCTCTTTTCTACTTCCCCAGGAGCTCTTTTGACTGGGATGGCACCTTCGACGATTTGACAACAGAGAGGGTATTGAAAGTAACTCGAGCATTTTGTTGAAACACCAGCAAAGCTGATGCATTTTGTTCGATATATTGCTTCAAAAGCTGCGAATGCATCATCTATAAGTGGGCAATACGAGCAAACAAGCAAGGTTGAAGAAATACACTGGAGCAATGACTGAACAGCTGATGGTATGCTGTGTAAAGAGTCAAAACCATCCTCACACCACGAGACGAACGAATGTAAAGCTGGCTCCTCCCTTTTTAGAACGTTTGACATCCCACGTATCTCCTCATTAAGCAACTTTGCTGTGCAATATTTTGATATCAGGGTACGAACATCTTTGTTAGGTATGAAAACCCTCTTTTTGAAATTAGTAAAATAAAAAATTTGATTGATTAGAAACAAATCCACATATACTGTGTGCTTGATGCTACTGTCAAAAACCTAGCATTTTCTAGATCCCAGGTATTAGGCTGTAAATTTTTTTCATAATATTTCTATCAGAACTGCATTCCTCAAGAGTTTGAAACTAAATTTCTGGATTATTCATATTCAGATAAGGTCTCAGGGGCGGATCCAGGAAATTTCTTGACCTGTGCTCAGTTTAAGGGACCACACCCAACAAATTGACCACGCCCATTTTCGGTAGCGATGTTATGTAGCGTATTTTTTTCAATGAGCGTCCTTCTCTAATGCACGCCCCCCTTTTGAGCGAAATTCCTATAATCAGCACCCACCTTCCAACGAGCGTCCCCCCCAAATATTTTGAAAACATATAGAGACCAGCTAATCTTTACAATAGTAATCAGTTTAAATATATTGAATAAAACCTATGCTGTTTCAATTTGGAAAATCTTCTGCAACTACAGGGAGAATTACACAAAAATACATTTGAAGGTATTGACAATTTAAATATTCAAGATGCCACACCAATTTATTGTTATGATTTTTTGTTATGAAGCTTTGTATTGTACGATAAATCTCGATACATTTTAGTGCATTAAACTGTTATGAATATTTAACATTTTTATCAATATTTCTGTCAGCCTATAAATGCATAATCGCTAACTTATTACCAGTAAGGAACCAAAAAAAGTAATCCTTGAGTTCGTCATGAAATCCTCCCATGTTCAAAATTCCTCTCTTTGATCCGCAACAGTTTTGTTTTACATTGCAATCAACATTACTACATTTCCGCCATGGAACTAAAATAAATATTTACACTTCTGTTTGAATTTATCTGTATTTGACAAAAAATAAGCAATAAGACATGCTTTATTATCCTGGGCAACTTTTTTCTATCTCTGGTCGATACACTCACATTTAATAACAAACTGACTATAAGGTTCAAGTCCTTAGCAGTCAAAAAAGGTTAAAAAACTTAATACAGCAATGAATTAATGAACAATGAATTTTGAAAAACCCAGAACTATGAAATTTTGCGGAAATCCATCGATATCATTCACTAGTTGGTATAAATATTTACTCACAGAGACTGACAAGATACTTCCCTTAATAAGTACAGCACTAGAATGGAATCGAATCTATTGACAAAAATGCCACGAACTTTCCAATGTAGGAAAACTTCATGGCAACATGAGAAATTACACGTAGAACCCTGAAGATCAATGGGAATGGCATCATAGTTAAAATAAATCGAGCATCGGAAGTTCGTGAAACCTTAAGAAACTTTGGCACTAAACAACGACCTTTTTTCTTACAAAAATGAGTGTATTCTACCTACCATTTACAATTCGATCGCATTCCGCTTTACGATTTTCTTGTTAGTCTCCCAGAATATCTGTGGACAGAATGGCGCCGTGCACTGAATTTAGCGCTATATATGACATTGTATAAAGGGAAATTGCCATGTAAAAATGCCATAACTTTTCCAAACGCATTTTCAAGATGGTCTGGTCAGCAAAACTTTTCTCCTCCTTGCCCCACCAATCTTCCAACTCTGGCTACCTCACTGCTCTTTATCGTCTTTACCTTAAAGTTGAAACCAAATTTGGGAAATGGGCGTTTTCATCATTTACCAATTATCTTAAGGGTGTGGCACCAAAATTAGTACCCAACAACCCCCCTCCCAATCTTTGTTGCTTAAATCCGCTCCTGACACTGGGAGCACTCATCCCCAGGCAAGTCAGTCTGGAATAAGCGTCAGTGCTCCGTCATCAAAATGCTCCAAAACGTCCACGAGTGCTCCATTCATCACACTCATCTTAAGGCCTGTTGTTGCCGATGATATCTTACCCGTCGACAAAAATTATACTCGATTTCTCTTTTTTTAGACTTTCTGCCCTGTCGAATATTTGGGGAAAACTTCCAGGTACATTTTTGGCTTGCAGTAAATGTTTGGCGACTGTTATGCTTCCCTAAACTGAATGTGAAGCAAACATAACATTTTCAGTCACATCCAACAACACCGAAGTCCTCGTCAGATAGCTCAACGTAGACACAAGAATTGTTCCGTCATTTAATGTTTTGAAAAATGGAGACCCCTGAAAAAATAATTTGTCACAAAGTTTAAAAATTTGAACAATTCCCCTGCAGCTGACGAAATAATATTTGTTGAAAATTTAATGCATTCATAATTTTTTAAGAAACAAAGGTAGACGTAATTCAGTTTCTCAACAACAAAGAAAATAGCTTTGAAAAAAGCAAACATTTAGTAAACTAAAGCTTTTCGTCTGACACTCTTCAGAGTTTAAAACGTCAGAACATAGATCGAAAACTCTACGCTAAGAAATATATATACCCAGTTGTAGATCGAAATAGGCCAATCAGAAACACGAGCACATGACTGTAAAGGTTGACCAATCAGTGCCGCTTGCCTATTAGAATGTTACCAATGGAGTCCTAAGGTGAAAACGAACTCCTTTGTCTACACAGTAGCGATTTTTTCGTGCTTATGTAGATAGATTCTAAAACTGCTAGGTGGAACGACGATCGGGCTTTACCAATAATCCGAAACATGTCGCCATTATAGTTTAAAAAACGCCTTTTGGAGCTGGTTAACTCAAAAGTGTTGACCAACGAAGTTTATGATAGGATAAGACCCACAGGCTCACAGCGTCCACAAATGTATGGCCTCCCTAAAATACACAAGCCGAATGTCCCACTTAGACCTATTATGTCTATGATTGGTTCAGCACAACACGAACTGGCTAAGTGGCTTTCTGAAGTTTTGGACCCTGTTCTTCAAAAATATTCAAAACATTGTACCAAGGACTCTTTTACGTTCGCTGAGTTCATGCAAAACTTGAACATCGAAAACGAAACATCTTTCATGTGTTCTTTTGACATTAGCAGTCTTTTCACTAATGTCCCTTTGAATGAGACCATCAAAATATGTGCCGACGCTTTGTACCGGAGCGAGCTTAATAGCCCACCATTCCCAGAGGAAGTATTCACTGAACTGATGGAAACTGCAACACGTTCAGTTGAATTCAGCTTTAACAATGAAATGTACCAACAAAAGGATGGTGTCGCTATGGGTAGCCCTCTGGGACCTGCATTGGCCAATATCTTTGTTGGCTTTCATGAAGAGCGTTTGTTTGACTGCGACCAAAAGCCAGGTGTCTATTTTCGGTATGTGGGTGACACATATACTATTTTCAAAACAGAGGCTGATTGTGATATTTTTCTAAAACGCCTTAATGGTCTTCACACAGCCCTACATTTTACATTTGAAAAGGAAGAAAATAACTCCTTGCCATTTCTTGATGTTTTGGTTGAAAAATCTGACACTGGATTTCTCACCAGTGTATACCGTAAACCCACATTTTCGGGGTTATACACTCGATGGAGTTCGTTTTGCCCAAAACAAAGAAAAATCAGCCTCATCAAAACGCTCACACATAGGGCACTGATGATTTGTTCCAAGTCTAAACTCGACTCGGAACTTGAAAAACTAACTAAGATTTTTCTGGAGAACGGCTATCCAGAACATGTTATTTCAGTTTACATTAAGGAGAAGATAGGAAATTTCTCAGCTGACGTAAAATTTTGTCCTCAAAAGTGCCCGGTCTATCTAAAACTACCCTGGATCGGTAACAGCTCCCTACGTTTTGAAAGCCAAATAAAACAGGCCATAACAAATTGTTTCTTCGCGGTTAACCCACGTGTTGTTTACAGTACAAAAAAGGCCCTTCCGTCCATTCAAAAGGACTGCGTTCCTGCCACAAAGAAAAGTTCTGTTGTGTATGAATTCACGTGCCAGTGTGATTCTGGCTACGTAGGACGCACCACCCAAAGATTGGAGGATAGGATAAAACAACACGTTCCATCTTATATTAGAAACAAAACACATCCCCAAAGAGAACAGCCACCTCGGTCTTGCAAATCCAAAATTACTAATAAAACCTGCGATTCTGCTATCGGGCAGCATTTGCTAGAAAACCCAGATTGTGCAAAAAACTATAATGGCGACATGTTTCGGATTATTGGTAAAGCCCGATCGTCGTTCCACCTAGCAGTTTTAGAATCTATCTACATAAGCACGAAAAAACCGCTACTGTGTAGACAAAAGGAGTTCGTTTTCACCTTAGGACTCCATTGGTAACATTATAATAGGCAAGCGGCACTGATTGGTCAACCTTTACAGTCATGTGCTCGTGTTTCTGATTGGCCTATTTCGATCCACAACTGGGTATATATATTTCTTAGCGTAGAGTTTTCGATCTATGTTCTGACGTTTTAAACTCTGAAGAGTGTCAGACGAAAAGCTTTAGTTTACTAAATGTTTGCTTTTTTCAAAGCTATTTACAAGTTTTGTACCACCAAAAGATTGTTAACTAAGAAAATCTAATACATGTGGTATCTTACAAGGTTCTTAACCATGATGTCATTGATTCTAACATTTTAATTCAAACTAGTCAATCAAATTTGTGGATTTTCGCTTTTAGCTTTTCAAATTTCAATTGTTTCTGAAGTTTCCTAATTTTTCCGACTGGTCAGTGCGCGTCTCTCATTTTCAGTTTCCTGTCCAAAAGGTTCTTATTTGTAAAATGTTACCTTACTGTACTGGTTCATAACATATTTGAAAATGTTACCTTACTGTACTGGTGCTCTGTAAACGTTACATCCTCTCCTGCAAAAAAGTCTTAATTGAAATACAGTAAAAACTTGCGTGCAAGAACCTATGAATTTAAGAACCCCTGGCAGAAATTTGCGTTTGTAATACTCCAAAATATAATAACCTGTTTAGCCAAAGAATTTTCAACAGGCTCTTTTATGTGGGGCTTCGTCATTGAATTCATATACTTTTTACCAAAATCAAAAAAGGTGACCGAATATTGATATGTTAAAATAGAACTGAAAAAGAACAATGTATGTTGATTTTGAACTGTTATTATGAAATAATTATTGCTACTATTTTATATACTGTATCATTGATCAATATTTGATGGACATCTGGCCACATGGGTACATTAATAAATATTTAGAATGAAGAACAGATCAGATTTAACACTATTTTCTGATAATCAAAAACAATATCTACTTTGTAGAAATTTAGAACCTTACTAAGAACCTATTTAGCTAAACAGTCCATAAGTACATCATAAAACATTAACAAGTTTTGCCAAATTCTGAAAAAGTAGGTTTTCCACGTGGGTTTTAACTGTATTCCATTGGCAATAGACATCAAGCTGAGTTCACTTTTTGGTTTGCACATCAGCTGTTTGTTTTCAAATTTACTTTTATGCCAAATATGTCAAAGTTATGTTAATCTAATTCAAGGGAAGATGATATCATAATAGTTTCACAGAGGATATTTGAAGGTTGGTCTAAATAATGATCAGAAAACATTACAAGCCTGCTTAATAACAATGAAATAACAAGCTTGCTTAATAACATCACGGTGAAGTTAATCTTTGTTGCACTTCCAAAGAAACTTGGAGCAAGAGAATGAAATAAAGCCAGGGACCTATGAAGCACAATTTGTTTTTTGTAAAGGTAAAACCCATGCAAAGTACATCTTCAGGAAAATGATTAAAAGGACAAGAGACGTTTATCAAGACTTGTGATTATGTTTAATTGATAATCAAAATGGCTTTCGAAACACCAAGCCATGAAGATGTTTAGAAATGCTAAACGAATAAAAATATCAATGCATCTATAGATTCGTGCATTATAATATCATAGCAAAACCAAAGGCACAAGCAATGTTTCTGGAAATATTTTTGTAAATTATCTTTTCTTATCCTCGTTGTATTTGACTATGTGATTAGATCAAGATTTTTTTTTAATAAATAATCTGTTGAATTATAAAAAATACTCGCATGTAACTCAACATACCTTCAACAAAATTGCACTTAATTTCATTGACCAATTCCCATATAGCAGTCATATTTTTGCAGACAATCGTATGGATGCACTCCGCATGTTTTTTTTAACTTATGCAAGCATTAAATTCTGCAATATCAAGTTTCAATATTAAAACTAAACCACGTGTAATAATAATGTGTTATATAAAATTCGACTAGAGTTATAGAAAATGTTTTTAATGATATAGCAGCTTTTTGCTTTTACAATCATCACACGTGTGCTTTGGCTGACAGTGACAACACACTTTTGTTTCTAGTATCTCAGCTCAGAATAAAAGCTGGCAGCAGACCTTCAACTGTTTCCTGTACGCTGTCGTCGATACTTAGAGCAAAAGAGTAGGGATCCTTGTTGCATGAATATATGCACTGCCATGCGTATCTGTCTATAAAAGTAACGATTCTTCGTCGAACGACCAAGAAAGTATTCCTCTAAAAATAAGAAAAAATAAGAAACCGGCTCCATAAGATAATTAAAAAGCAGATGATTAAAAAGTGCAATAAAGAATCAATCTTTTTATTTTCTAACTAGCAATTGAGTAACAGCGGCTGTTGTACGTAGATCTGAAAATTATTCTTTACAGTCTTTTCATAGCTTAATTTCATTAATCGGAAACCTTTGAGATTTTACCCTAAACTCTGTTGAAAAATGACTATTTCAAAAATCAACTTTATTTTCATATTTCCATTAATCAGGTTGCCCTCACAATAAAAGAGCCCTTTCTAATAATTTTTCTAATAAAATTTTTGCATACGCTTCTTCAAGAGAAACCTATCTTTTCTCCTTTAAAATTTCCAGTATGTAGGCATCCTCGGGAGTTATTGGTGCCTGAAAAAAGACGAAAAGAAAATTTCTCCTTCATAATTTATCAACTCAACTATCGATTAAAGAATGTCCTTTGTGACCTTATATCAAGAAAATATCAAACATGTAAAGTATTTAAAGTGATTTTCGATGCTTGCGTTGATGGTGTTTTTTGTCATTAGTCCGTTAGGATTGGTGTGTGCGTCATGAGTTAAAAGGCATGGCTCTGGGGGAGCCGCAAATCATGTAGTAGTTAAGGGTCCTTTTTTGTCCTTCGTAGTTCTAGAGGTCACAGGGTAGTCGTTAACGGTCCTAGAGGTCACAGGGGTCCTAGGGTCATAGGGTCTGGTTTTTCCAGTATGCCGAATTATAGTTGTTTATTCTGTTCCCTTTTTTATTTATCTTTGTCATTACACCCAGCACTGTCATGATCTCCAACAATAGATTGCGCTTTGTTGACTCCCCTTATATACGCAGCCCGTGCAAGATTGCGGTTAAAGAGTTCAACGCAACACAGTTTACAAAGTTGCTCATGCATTGTGCAATATTGACTGGGCGTGGTCCGTCATTATTCAGTTTACTATATATTGTTACGGCAGTTGTTACGGCAGTGGTCATATGCCACGTCTGAATGTAAACAAATGTCAGACAGAACACCCTGAACAAATCATGATTTGGTTATGAGTGTTAAAAACTTAAAATTAAAGACGGATGGCATTGGAGTGGAGGATTTACTGCCAAATGAGACAGTTAAACATGAAGCTAATAAAGTATCATCTTTTTCCAGTGAAACATCTTCGAAGATGAAAATAGTTTCTTTAAACAAAAATCTCTGAGTATACAAAGCAAGAGAGCACTAGACGTATTGACTGTAGGAGTCCTTTCTATTGTAAGGCGACACAGATGGGTTATTCATTCATTTAATGGCATTGCATAAAGCGATTGTCGTAGTTGCCACTCTTCCTAAACTATTTAACATGCATCTGACAAAAATTTAAAGAGAAAAATATAAATTTCTTCAAGAAGTTGGCTCGGTGAAAAAATGCAAGAGAAGGCGTTACAAACTTATGAAAGAAATAAGTTGAATGACGAATTTTGTAAGATTTAGGCAGTCAAATATCCTTACGAAGGGGGTCTTTGGGGTCGACGGTATTTCTGTATTTGCCTCCTCTGTTGGTAATTCCGTAATTTTCCTCAAATTGGATGGTATTTCGACAGTGAAAAAGCGGCGGTGAACGGTTTTTAGTGAATTCAATACCCAATGTGCAGTATTAGCCAGTACTGAATTAAACAATGTAGCAGTTTAATTAGAAACGTGAGCGAAGTGCTAGTGGTGGTATTTTGTTGTATCCATGTTGTTACCTTTGTGAATTTCTGCTAATGAATTTTTTTGTTTTTTATTCTCTCCTCGTTAAACGGCGCTCCCCCTAGTTGATTCGTAGAAAGTACCTTTTTCCTCTTCCTTTCCTCCTAATCTAAAATGACTAATATAAGCAGATTCGCTGAGCAAGCTATAGCGGCCCACATATATTTTCGCCCATTTGTCATACGCAACAAGTCATCTATAAAAAGGAAACACGATTTTGTCAATGGCAACTGCATTGTAAATATCTACTGTGCAAGAATAGGTCTTATTTTTGCTTCCGAAAACTGTACTAAATTTTTAAAATACATCCTGTTGAGCATTTGTAATACAGAAAAGGTATGATGTTTTCTTGTATATGAAGAATACTCTTTTAGAACCTTTTTGCTCGAAACTGAACCCTAACCCCTTTTTCTTCGCGCTGGCGCTGTAGCTAACATCTTCTCTTTTTTATAAAGCCATCTACATAGCAGAACACTATGTTTTGATTTTCAGCTTTTGGGCGTCAATATCTGAAATAAGGAACTAAAACAACCAATATATTTTTCTAGTTTAAAAGTAGAAATATCTAGTTCTAGTTTGAGTTCCTTCTTTAGTTCCTGGAGTCCAAAGTTTGCTTCGACAAAAGGAGTTTCGTCACGAATAGAGAAATTAAACTTTTGACTCAACAGGGATCTTGTCTAAGACCTCTTCTATCAATAAATTCAATTCAACTGCATACAAAAAATTGTTTTACAACCGAAAAAACTACTACTAAGCTTCAAAGCAATAAAGGGAAAAACTAGTTGTATCCATCAAGAAAACTCTAAGAGGTAAACAAGGCAGAGTGAAATGTAAGCTAAGTATGACGAAATTTTCAGAGAATATGTGTTCAATAGATTGATGAAAAAGGGTCCTGCATACGGTGGGCGGATAAGTTTTGCATAACTTCCCTCTGATTTATGGGCACATGATTGAATCTTGATGATTTCCCCAAAAACTATTTGAATCTCAAATGAAATTGATTAAAATCCAAACTGCAATGTACTCGGTAATTCTCATTTTGAAGACTAATATGATGGTAACATGATAATTTTATTGTGGAATCACGGTATCTCATACCCCCAAATACCCTCCTCCCCCATAAGATAAACATTATCTAAATTGTTAGAAGTAATGGGGAGATGATGTTTAGCGTTAAGCGGATATAAAGAAGATTAAAAAAGGGATACGAACTTAACGGAATAGAAATAAAGTCTGCAAAATGAGACAATGCAATTTTAACGTTTGTGAACCACATCATTGTGTTTGGGCTAGTGCCCAGGCTCTACTCGGATCATTAGCTAGGGATCCTCTATTAGTGCCTGGTAGTAGAGAGAATGTTAATGTTTTGTTTACTTTTGCTTGTCGTGTATATCATGGTCTCCCCTCTTGAAAAACGATATTGAAGCTGCGTTTACGCGGGCCCGGTCGAGAATTTTGTCGGCCAAATATCTGGTCACTCAGGTCTTGCGTTTACACGAGGCCGGCTAAACGGCCTTTAAGGAGTGCAAATATTCGGCCATTTAGGAAAGCGAGATTCTTTTATCTTGGCCGGCGAAATTCACGAGCGGCCTCGTGTTAACGGTTCCGCCCGGCCAAATGTTAGCACAGTACCAATAAAGAGGGTGTTAGTGCGTGGTACAGAGGCAACCATAGAAGATGGCAAATAATCAAAGTTTTGGCGCCGAAAATTGATTTCTTGCTTTTGAATAGAGTCACAGGTTAGAGTTTGAGTTTGTAGCTTCGGCTTTGTTGTAAACTTTGATGAAAATATGCAGGACCTTGTCGAAGACTAATTCGAGCATTCGTGGCAATTCTAGATGGCATAGCAAACGTTGCAAATCTCCCATCAGTTAGGGCCCACGCCACTGATCCTAAACTGGAGGGGCCATCAATGTAAATAACGGATATTTTTACCTCCTCTAGCCTCCATTGTGGCAAACATTTTTCTGACGCTATTTACTTGTGTACTTTGGCTCAATGTATTTGTTATTATTTAAAGATTCATCTGCATAAATATCTGTGCCGATTTGAATCTTTTATTTAGCGAAAAAATGGGAGGCCATCCCCCCTGTGGCGGGGCCCTGTTATTGATTGTCGAGAAATGCGCTCGCCCTTGTTTAGAGATTTATTTTCATATTATATTACGTCAGTTTGTTGTGTTTTTGAATTCGCTGTTTGTTTATTTATTGTTTGTGATTTAACTTGAATTTCTATTAGTTTCAGGAGTGTTTTTTCATCTCGATATCCTAAATAAGAACCAGTAGAGTGAGGGGGTGATCCCCAACATTCCCAAATCATTAGGAGAAATGGTTAATGAAAATCTGAGATGGGACGAGCAATTTAAAACTATTAAAAACAAAATTCGTAGGGGACTTGCTTCACTGAAGAAACTGCTAAATATTCTCCCACAGTCGAAGCCATGTAGTGCATATTACGCTTTTGTTGAAAGTCACCACGCTACGCGGATGTAATCTGGGGCAGTCTTCCAGCAGCAGTCTTACAAACTAGATCCCAGTCGATAATCGAAAGTGCCAGACTAAAAGATAACCGGTCATACGATTGTATGGGGGCCCGAATGGTTCAAAAGTATCCCTTATTAATAGAAGTATACTTGTATTGAATATTGCCATGTTGAATTAGTAAATGGCATTGCAGTATTAATTTTTGGCAATGCAATGAATTATACTTCTTTGCTTGCGAATTTAATAACCTGGCAACATTATCAGAATACACACTCTCAATTAATTAAATATGCACCAAAACAATTATTCAAGTGTTTACTTTAAAAATTTATTTAATGTGCACTTTGTTATTTAATTAAATGTTTTGCAATTAATTAAAGGTCTACTTTCAGAATTAATTGGGTGGTATCCCAAGATGCAATGCTGTAAGAAACTGGCTCCAAAGTGCTCAACAGAACAAGAACAGGAGCAATGGCTGACGATCAAGCCCATGTGAGGCATGTGAGCTCAGATACAGCATTCATTGATTGATTGTTATTCGTGCGATTCAAACCATGTCTTTGGCCATTATGTTGAGCATATGGATGATAACGATTGGTGTTATTGGCTAAACGTCAATAATCTAATTTCGTTCGATCGGTCAGTTATGACATAAGAAAATGAATAAATTCAGCTCTAAAAGTCTTTGGGATAAATTTGAGCTAAGATCAGCACACTCAAGTTATACAACAATAAACTGCCAAGATCTTCAGATCCCAAGTCTAAATACAGAACATGCGGCTCCAAAACGAGCGACACATCTGTTGATATACGGACACCTCCGCTCTTGGTTACGTGAAAAAAACAGCTGATAGCAAACCGACTCAGGGCCGCCGGAAGCATCTTTGAATAGGGGAGGGGGGGGGGGCAAAACAAATTAAAAGGGCACGAATATTTTTTATCCGAAACATTAGTAAGTGTCAAAAATGGTACATATTTTATGGTAATTTAGACAGTTATAAAAATATTGAAACACGCTGGGCATAGTAAGAACTATCTTCACGGAAAGTAGATAGATGGCTATGTACTCCATTTGGGGACCACGCACTCTTGATCATAATTAATTGTAAAGGTTGTCAATGACCACGCACTTTTGATCATAATTAATACGCCATACTTATTTTCCTTATAATTTGGCCCCGGGTAAGAAGTAGGCACACACCCTTCTTTCATACTTGTGGCAGGCGCAATATACTCAACAAAAGTTCAGATCTATTGCAACATACCAACGAATCCAACCCAAAATATGAACTGAATGGAATTTTCATATTCTTAGTCTTCATATACTTCATATACTCCTAGATAAGAAATTTAAGTCTTTGTCTAAGTCTTTGCTTGCATGCACTCATTGCAGGGACACAACTTGTTCATTTCTTCATAAAAAGTTAGCAATATAATGCAGTAATAGATTTGCACCATGAGGGATTGTTGTTAAAATCAAACTTAGTGAAATCTGCTTTTTGATATACCTAGATATAAGTTTATGAAAAAGAATGGTTCTAACATGAATTGGTACCAAAAATTCCTGCTCAAGCTTGAATATTCACAGTGAAAAGAGTTACACAATTTCGCAAAGTCAAAGAATAGGGTACATTTTACGCAACCCAGAATCAGAGATAGGGGTCCAATTTATACTTCCAGGAATACACACAATATACATTGGACCATTTGACTGTGCCTGCCGAGGATTTGATGCGCACCTTTCAGTGATGCATTTGTTGCTGAAGATACACTAAAGAAATTTTTTCGCGAAACTGGCAGTCTCCTTCACAATTATTATTGTTCATCACAGGAGCTTGCACTTTTTGCATCAAGACCAAGTAACAGTTTAAGAAAATTTCAGTGAATGGTCTTCCAACAACGCCCAGATTCAAGTTATTTTACTTAGCTTCTAAAGGCAGAATATCTGCCAGTGAAAAAATACACGCAATATATTTTTCAAAAAAGGGCACTTGTTTATACTTTTTGCAAACAGGGGGGCCTGTGCCCCCGTGGCCCCCCTTGCTCCGGCGGCCCTGCTACTGGCTGATCAAATACGTTAACGTCAGGAGTGAAGTACTAGGGGGCTCAAGTAAAATACTGAGATACAACTTTTTGTTTGGGGGGGGGCAGCCCCGATAAAAAGTGTAACAACAGCCATATTTTACAAAAAAAGTATCTTACTTATGCTACTCAAAGTTTTATTAGGGGCAAGGCCTCCCGCCCCTGGTATCTCGGTCCTTGTCTCAGGGGAGCTCATTATATCATATCATAACATATCATATCCGATCATATCATATCATATCATATCATATATCATATCATATCATATCATATATCATATCATATCATATCATATCATATCATATCATATCATATCATATCATATCATATCATATCATATCATATCATATCATATCATATCATATCATATCATATCATATCATATCATATCATATCATATCATATCATATCATATCATATCATATCATATCATATCATATCATATCATATCATATCATATCATATCATATCATATCATATCATATCAATCATATCATGTCATATCATATCATATCATATCATATCATATCATATCATATCATATCATATCATATCATATCATATCATATCATATCATATCATATCATATCATATCATATCATATCATATCATATCATATCATATCATATCATATCATATCATATCATATCATATCATATCATATCATATCATATCATATCATATCATATCATATCATATCATATCATATCATATCATATCATATCATATCATATCATATCATATCATATCATATCATATCATATCATATCATATCATATCATATCATATCATATCATATCATATCATATCATATCATATCATATCATATCATATCATATCATATCATATCATATCATATCATATCATATCATATCATATCATATCATATCATATCATATCATATCATATCATATCATATCATATCATATCATATCATATCATATCATATCATATCATATCATATCATATCATATCATATCATATCATATCATATCATATCATATCATATCATATCATATCATATCATATCATATCATATCATATCATATCATATCATATCATATCATATCATATCATATCATATCATATCATATCATATCATATCATATCATATCATATCATATCATATCAATCATATCGAAAGTTTGAGCTTAGAAAAAAATTTTTATTGCAATTATTTTATTACTCCTATCATCACAGCTTGCTTTCCGTGTTTTCGCAGTGGTCGGCATGGCTTAGAAGGAAAAAAATATCAAGCTTGTTTTCTTATTTTTCAGTTTCCTTACTATTCCTTCATAAATCTTCCGTTATTTTCCACCAAAGCAGTAATCCTAAAACATTTATTCAATTTGCTATAGCTATTTCAATTCCGGTTAGCTAAAAAAATTGGCGGCAGTGCTGCCATTTTGTGGCAGGTGGTGCAATGCTTTTCGAAGGTAAGTGTATTTTCTGCATAGCTCTTGAGTTACGGAAGAAACATGTGTAGATATTCATTTGTTTATTTTTTTTTCTTATCGCGGTTTCCCGTCAGTCCAAAGAGATTGCTTGGGCGTAGTAGAAAATCTTGCAAAATAAAACTCTTACAAACTAATTACAATACTAAACTAAATGAAAAATCCTTACAAAACCCTTCTAAATTCAGAAATGTGAAAAATGATTAATAGATGATAAAGCATTAACAAGGGAATCTCAAAGCATCTTTTGCGAGTTGGAATAGCCAAAAGCAAGATAGAATAATAGAACTAGTTCTCTTATTTCATTTTGGCAATAGGAACACATCTCTAGTCAGAACGTTATGAGCTGTGCGTGGACAGCGAGCCTCGATGCGAAGAGGAGGCGATGAAGAATCCTGCTTGACTCCGGTCCCACGATAAAAGAAAAATTGCTGACAATTACCTATCCTGGTAACTACGTATCAATGGGGACTTATCTATTCACGGTGTAGATTTTTCAGAGTAGTTTCGGATGTCCTAGACCATTTATTGATCTTTAAACTATGCACCCTGTTTCGGTTTATATCCTCTGGTTTATATCATACCCACTCCACTAGGCAAATAAAGACATATGTCAAGGCAATGGATGATTAGCCTGTGCTCCAGACCCCTAACTTTCAGTGGCTGGACGAGTCATAATTTCTGCTCTCTACGATTCTAGCATAAAATGTGAAATAGCAGGTTTCCAGACAAGACCGAAGATAAATAATGTAAAGAGTAAAAAAAGAAGCTTCTAAGGAAGATCCCTGTGGAACACTACAGTGTGTTTTTTCCATTCACGAGGAAATATGATTGGATTTGCATTACTGCCGTCAGCCCTTGGTATGTGGCGCTCTACAGTATCTTTGTTTAGGTCAATAGATACCAAAATGCAGTGTATTCACCATCATCCATATTCTATATACAAGTCGTTAGTGCAGGTGACTTGTAACAAAGATCGGATTTTTCGAAAAGCAGATACATGATATAAATAAATTCAAATATTTACACATATATGTTTAGATATAATTTTTGTGTTCTCCTCAACCTACACGCATGCGCTCTTAAAACTTTTGGCATCAAATAATAGGTTCGTGTTACTGCAAAGAAGATCCAGTGCACTGAGTGCGTGAATGGTGCGTGGTACTGATCAGTGGTCGAGTGGAGTCGAAGGTCTCGTCACAGAATTTTTAATTCTGTGGTCTCGTTGAGTAAAAAGTCGATGAAGACAACAACAAATGTTGACACCCTGCTCGACCACGCTAAACATAGTCGATTGTTGTCCAGTGAAAAGTTGCAATGGGCTCCTGTGTGCCTTGCTAACTGCGCATTGTAAAAGCAGTTGAAAGGAGAAAACTCTAAAATTGAATGCGAGAATTCAAATAAAAAAATCCCAAACAACATTCCAGGGAAAACACGGTGAGAAAAGCAAAAGTGAAATAGAATAGAGAAAAGGAATGCAAAGGTGGGTGGAAACTGGTTGATGGGAATGAAAATGCAACGGGGATGGAATATTTCATTAAGCTATGCCATTTCAATGTTTTATATGAAGATTTAATTTTTGGCTATGAATGTATAGATAGAATTCTTTCGAGTGTTACCTAGATATGCTATTAGAAACCCCTTCAATGCGCCGGTTCAAAGATCGTGGATGTAAGCAGAATCCATAAAATTAAATACGATCATTGACCTTTTAAACCGTTTATCAATAAACTAGTTCAGCC
The DNA here is from genome assembly GCF_057945365.1 of Rhopilema esculentum. Lineage (NCBI taxonomy): Eukaryota > Metazoa > Cnidaria > Scyphozoa > Rhizostomeae > Rhizostomatidae > Rhopilema > Rhopilema esculentum. Next base: position 11,625,551 of record NC_142827.1, read on the forward strand.
TACTTGTAAGATCGATCTGTGTTTAAATTTATACTTTGTTAAACAACAAGCTTAATCCCTTTTGTCTATGGACAATAGAGACTAAATTTGTCAAATTTTTTTCCTGAAATCAGAAGTTCAGTGCGCCCAGGGCCTTTATACCGATTCAATTGGTGGGGGTGTAAATTATGATAGAAAGTCCTGCCTTGAATCATAACACCTTTGCAAAACACCTAAACACCTCACTTAAAATTTCACTCAACTTTGTTTAGTGAAGTTGAGCAAGTTTGGCGAATTGTGATCAGGTTTTTCACTCAGTTTTGCTATACTGAACTTGTCTCTTAATTTAGCGAGAGAATTGGTTTCTGTTTGTTTCGTTGTAGACATTAAAAACAAAAGTATCTCCAAGTGATGGAGATATCTGAAAAAGAACCGTCAAACAAGAAGTGGTTTTGATATTTAGCACATTGACAACAAAGTTGGATGTTGAAGACAATGCACAGAACAACGAGATGATGCGAATCACTCAGAAGATGACTTAGATTTCGAGTCACATGGAGAAGGAAATCTATTTGATTTCCACAGCTACTTGGCATGCGCTTGCAGAACAGGCGTTTAATTTGCTTGGTGGCGAAACAACTAAAACAGCAGTAAACAACGCTAAACATTTTGACCATGATCAAACTTTGCTCAACATTCCCAACAAGACTTGAAAAGACTAAACAAAATGGGAAACGACATTTTACTAAGCAAAAGTTGCACCAAATGTTTAGTGACATAGTAATGTTTAATCTTGACGTCGTTTCTAAAGTCTGAACTTTCTGAGATCAAGTCTTAAACTCCAAAAACAGGCCAAACTCCTCCAGCAGCACATAACGATCAAAATATAGATAAGGAAAAGACTAGAAAGCAGAGGCAGCGCCAGCCTTGAAAATGAGGAGGACTGAAATCTAGAGGAACAAACAGTAGCATTTTTGCGAGCACGCCCTTTGTCAAATGTAAAGTTGCGCATTTCAAATAAGATAACTCTGTTATAACAGCACTTTTTAACACAGTAATATTTTGCTCCCAGAATAAGCCCTTTGCATAAGCCCCTGGCATAAGCATTTTGCATATGCCTCGATCACATGCCTTCAGCATGAGCAGCAAAAGCCCAAGTTTTGCTTCTACCAGGGATATCTAGCTCAGCTGTTTCCTGGGCCATCCTAGTAATTTTAAAGCATATTTTGTTGTTATCCGCTCTGTCTGCTGTTTCAAGAAGCAGACGAAAGTTTTCATCAGATGCAAGATTTATAAAGGTCCTGAGGGGGGGGGGCAGCTGCAGCGTCCTCTCGGGCAGTTTTATCCCAAAGAAGCAATTATATTTGGGTAAAATCTATACTAAGCCCCCATAAATGTGCACCATCCGCTAATTTCATGCGCTGTATAACCAAATAACGGTTTGGTACCAAATAACAGTTACATTTACATTTCTAAATTTTTAATTAATTAAGCATGGTAGCTCTAGCCTGTGCTCAATTCAGCAATTGGTTACCTAGCTTGGCTGGGTAATCAATTCAGCAATTCAAACCAGAATTATATCGTTCTTCTATGTTGATTCACTCACCCAACAGTCTTTTTATGCAGTTCATTGGTTTCCGGAAGCAAAAAATTTAATTTCATTTCGATGAGTTTTAATTTCTTAAACAAATAGATCCCTTATTTGCTACTGATCAGCTATGCTTATGTCAGCTTCCCCAATTTAACCAAACAAAAGCAAATCAGTAGCGTTTCTACAGGGGGGCAGAGGCCATGGACCCTCCAAAATTTTTGTTGGCCCCTTGTTTGCCCCCATTTTTGCGCAAAAATTACTGTTAACAATTTGATGTTTTCTTCCATAGCTGTTCAATTGTGTTTTGCCATTGTTGGAGTAGCTCTCTTCTATTTTGCTCAATACAATTGAATTTATTTAACAAGCTAGGGACTCTGATAAGCATAAATGAACATTGGAGAAATTTTCATCCCTTCCTGAAGCTACTAGAAAGATTTCATTGTTGACAACACCTTTTTTATTTTTGATTCTATCTTTGTGATATATTATCGCAAGAAAACACTTCTCTGCATTCCATTGAAAAACCCCAGGCTAGCCCCCCTTAGATTTTCAAAGCTAGACTCGATACTGTAGCAAATGAACAACACGAAACTCTGCATTTAACACGAATCGTGCCATAAGTTTGGGACTAAAATAAGATTCTTTTTCCTTCGAAACACATTATAGGAATATTAGTGCGTTTACTCTCTGGATTTCGTGCGACATGGACGCTGTTCTAATCATGCACCTTATCAAACCCGTCATTCTGGTTTGCCCAGTTTCAAGTAACTCGTTAAAATAACTTGTTTATATCCTGTTTGTTGACCTGTTTATGCCTTCCATAAAGTCAGGTAGCTGCTGACTTTATGGAAAATAATAGGCGAAATTCAAAGGATAATTATGTAAAAGATAAAAGACAGTTTAATTAAGTATCGATAAGTGAATGGCATGACGTTAGAATAGCGTGATTGTGAAATTACGGCTTTGATGTATTGAAAATCACCACGCTACAGTTGACGGCCATAGAGTCCAAAGGTCAGTTTGCTACCCAAACTTAATGGCGGACGTTACCCGGGAATGGTTTTTTTCTGATTGTTTATTTGTGCATTGAATCAACGATGCATTAATATCGTGACCATGAAAAGAGATTCTGAGAACAATAGGGGACACACTTCCTTTGGCGGAACAAGAACCAGGAACCTTCCTAGAGTTTCGTTTCTATCGAAAGAGACGAAGCGTTAGTCCAACACAAAAACATTCTTCGATTCTCTACAGGTCGTAAGCTCACCTTATATCTTTGATGTTCCCTTCTTATGCACACATCTATTTGTTAGGCTCGCAGTAGCTTTACAGTACCCAACATGCACTATTTAGAGTCATAAAACATGGAGGAAATGTCTAGATGAAACAGGTTTAGTGGGGACAGTCTGTCATGATGGGATACCACAATATGGACACCACAGGGCTCCGTTCTGGGTCCCTTGTTTTTGAATATTTTTATGATAATCATTTCTATAAATAACGCAAATCACAAAAATGTAACTTTGCTGACGATGCGCATGCAATACCACTATCGAAGCAGTCATAACAAAACTAGAGGGTGACCGGTTTGCAGAAAATGGCATGAGTACCAACCCTTCAAGATTCCAAAGGATGTTTCTAGGACGAAAAGTCAAAAACAAACTATGCCTGAAGATGAAAGGCCTGCTAATACAACCAAGCAAAAATGTAGAGTTTGTTAGTGTTTAATGGATACCAAAAAACTTAATTTCGAAAAGCAGGTGAAAGAGCTTTGAAAAAAGTTGATCAGAAAGCGAGTGCATTTGGCAGGTAAAGACAATTCTTACGGCCACAAAAGTCAAAAATATTGCTAAATTCTACTGTGTTGTCAAACCTTTCATATTACCCTTTTATCTGGATGCTCTGCATTAAAGTTGCAAATAATGAAATTGACAAGACCCACAAACGAGCACTGAGAATATTTTACGGAGACGAAGATTCCACATTTCAACAACTGCTGGATAAGGGTGGTAAGAAAACATAAGAAATACTTAGAAAGCTATTTCGTGCAGACTTTACTATCCGTTGCAAAGGAAAGCCAATACGGCAGGCTATTAGAAAGCCTAATGATGAAATTTATAAATCTATCAACCATCCAAAATACCTGTGGAAATATTTTGTTAAAAAGGATAATCCGTATAATCTCCGAGGAAAGGGACTTGTGTAAATTCTCCTTAACAAAAACTCAGCGTTTTGGTATAAACTTCCCATTATTTAGAGGGAGTTCCATGTGGAATAAGTATCATACAAAACTTGCAACCTTCCTGAAAAACTTTTGAACTGAAATACGCAATAAGGATGGAAATAGATGTGCGTGTCATATTTACACTTAGTTTTTATATGTATTTTTCTGAATAATTGGTCTTAATTAGTTCCTTGACTTTAACGAAACCAACTGTAAAAACGTTTTGTAATATGATCATGAATATGATTTTGATTATGAATACTTATTTGTGTAGGCGAGCAAAACAGCGATTCGTTGCTATAGAGATCTTGCTTTTCTTCATGCCTCGACCAGTATGTTATTTCCTGTTCTTGTTTCACTTTGATTCACAACATGCAGTTTCTTTCAGTTATCTTAGGAAGGGGGAGTTTGGAAAATTAGAGTATTTCCAAATTAATTCAAAATGTTGTTCAAGTAATTCTACTTTCACCAGGGACACCAAAAGGGGACAAAGGGGCAAATTGCCCCTTGGCTTCGAGGTGTAGGAGGCCTCATAAAGTAATAAAAAAATCTCGTACACCTTTTGTGAAAATCGTATTGTTTTATCTGAAAATCCCTGGAAATCCTTCTTTCAGATTGTACCTAGGGTCTCCGACAACTTAACGTCCGCCCTTCCAATGTACCGTTAGCATAACGATTGCTTCATAAGATCATAGGCATAAAATATTTTCAAATAATTGTCTATTACTGTAAAGCTATCAACTCGAGCCCCCTCCCTACTTTTAATTTCTTGGCGCCGCCCCTGTAGTACCGAATGCTGGGGTACTTTTTCTCAATTAGAAAGTAAACGTTGGGGTAGCAATTTTGGTAAAATCAAACATGGTCATAAATTTTGTGATTGATTTTAACCATGATCTTAAATTTTGGGGAATCTTTTGAAAAGAATATTGTAAAAAGACTGATATTTTACCAGTAGAAACCAGATAAAAGAGAACAAATTGATTTTCTTGTAGTATTATTTATCTTTATCGACACACCCTTAAGAATTACTTAAGCAAATTCCTAAGCAAATTTCAAGCAAATTACGGCAGACCCAAAACTCGACACAACTTTACTTCACGACTGAATTCACAAACAAGGGCACAGCACAACACCCTAATTACGATAACAAAATAATCACTTCAAACAAATAAAGGACTGATGACAACATGGGATGATGCAATAACACGGAATGTTGATTGTATTGTATTGTATTATATTGTCGATTATTTAATGTCAGTTTCTACAATAGTGAATATAAACTAATTAAGACTAACATTCACGAGAAGCAATTTCAAGGATTGCATAAGACAGTTCATTTACTGCAAAATGAGCATGCGCACTTGTTTTCAAGGAACCAAGTTTCGATCAAATTCTTAAAAGGTGACAAATTATCATTAACATCGACAAAAGAAAAGGCCACTGAACATCACAAAACTAAATAAAACATAAAACTAGTTGCATAACAATATGCTTTCAGTTAAACGAATGACTGAGTTGTTGGAATTTGTTGAGGATTTCTAATTTTCTGCCATGCCTAACATTTAATGGGTTTGAGCGCTTATGTTAATCACGTTCACGTTTGAATTACTGTCTTGGCATTTTGTTTTCGTTGTTTTAGCTGGTATTGAGACCTCATTGGTATCGACGCAAATGCCTGAGTTTGGTAATGAGGCGCATGAACTGACTGACTCACGTACATTTGTTTGTAGTTGCGTCATTGGCTAACGTATACAGACGTAAATTGGCAGATATTTGGGGGGGGGGGTGATAGGCTCAAAATTTCCGACTGACAAAGGTCAATTCTAATATTGCATGAGGGCCTAAACTTTAATAGTTTTTTACCAACAAAACCTTATAAATTTTCTCGTAAATAATTATTCAGCTGTATGATAAAGTTTCTGGATTTCGTAAATTTGGAAGATCGAGCATAAAGACTGTTAGTTTAATTAGTGCATCAAAACATATGTAGTCCAAAAATCAGGTGTTAATTTTTCTCCTTTTACGACTTGCCCATTGCTCTACTATCTTATCTAAATTTACGTTGTCCAAAATGTCTTTCTCACAAGTAAGAGTCATGATGTCGTTTAGTCTTTCACAGAGGCGGCGCCAAGAAATTCAAAGTAGAGGAGAGGGGGGGGGCTCGAGTTGATAGAATTATTAGACCAAAGAACCATCTTTTGAAAAACGCACTAAAACGCTTCACGATATTTTACACCTATTATTTTATGGGGCACTCCTTATGCTAGCGGTATTTAGATGACCTGCATTGTTAAATGAATAATGTATGTATGTGTGTAATTCTTATCGAAAGAAAATATTGTCTCGACGATGCATTCATTTGCAAAAACCCTATTACAGCTCTGCGAACAAGAAATTTCTCCTATAAGAAAGCTATTAAAATTTCAGAGAGATGCTAGTAGGCGTAATCGTGAAAGCTTTTTTTCAGTACCGTGAAAGCGTGATTTGCAATTATTTTACGCGTTATTGCGTGATTTAGGGTGCTTGGCTGGTACCCCTAATAATGGGAAGCCGGATTGTAGGCAGTTTGAGAGGAAGAGCTTGAAGTAGAGATGTAACACGTAAAATGAAATTAAGAGCAGCTAATAGAAATCTGTGGTTTTTCTTTGTCGACTTCTTCGAATGTCTATGAGATAATAGATAAGAAATTTAGAATGTCCTCTCGACAGAACTTTTGCAAATTTAAGGGCATGCATTTCATATTATATTTAGGTTTTGTGGTAGCCTTTTAAAAAAAATTAACAAATTTTAGGGTATGTTATCACAATTCAGAATGGTAGACCCATGGAAGTTACCCTCTCCCTCTCCCCCAAGGCTTTTGCTATAGAAAAGAGGGAGGACCATATAAACCTCATGCTCCAACTTCTTTACTACTTGTTTGCAGCCTCGCCAGTTTAGTCAATAGTGCATACTCGCTCCCTTGTTCTAATTTTTGCCCTGGGTTGCGCTTGAAGTAAAATTTAGATGTCTTGATTGCTTTAGGAAATTAGGAGGTCTAACCTCAACACACCGATTGAAAATGCCACGCCTTTTTAAAACACATTCACTGAACAAATTTTGTTACAAAAATCTTAAGAATATCCAATATTTAATCAACCAGTTTTTGAAAATCAAGACTTGTTTTTTAACCTTCCACTCCATAAACCTTGTTTTTGCTTTTGCTAATAAAAACGGCCCTGTCCCAAAATCAGCCCTCGTTAACGTTTAAAACTATCTGGGATATTTTAAGACTGAGTTATTTTCTGTTCTGAATTGAAAGGTAAAGTTGTAAACAGATGCTAAACAATTTACTGCCGCATGTGTTCCATTCAATCGCACAGTTCAAAATTTCTATTTTGTTACTAATATCATTGCGTGGGACAAGTGCCTTTCACATTCGCCTCGAGTGCCCTTTCTATTTTTGATAATCCTCATTGTATGTGAAGTGAAAAACAACTCACAATAGATTGGAATTTCAATTAACGAACATCATTTGAAAACCGTTCCTGCTCTGTCGGATTTCTAATGAGCTTTTTCCTTTTGTGATTGGGAAATATTGGGCAGAAGCAAGGGGGTTGCCAGTATGCATGTTGTGACAGGGGGTGTGATGTTTTTTTATTTCTAAAAAGGGTTCTTGTTATGACTTTGGCAAAATTGCAGTTTTAAAAAAATATTTGGGGCACCTAGTACTTTGATGGGCCTTTGGGTGACTCAGGTATTGATGCAAAAAATTAGGAAAAAGCAAAGGCGAAAGGTTGAAAGATAGCCGCATAAATTTGTATAATATTTATGAGAAAAATGTTCACTTCTAATTTCAAGAGTTTACTGAAGTTAACTGAAAAATTTTCTTATTGCGTTCAGTTTTTAAACAAATTGCGTGTTCTCAGAGACCCCAACTAAACCCTTAACCTCTTTTTCCATACGAAAGCAGTTACTTGCAAATTCAGATGCCATTTAATACAATTCATAAATCAATATGAAAATTGAAGCAAAAATTGTTCAACTTGTTGGAAATATAATACACGAACAAGAAGAGTAAACAGAGATTGAGTGTAGATAAGAAGAGATGAAACTAAGTAATTCATAAACATTTCGGTTATATGGAAACATCATTGATCTGAATAGAGTATAACTTGCCATCTCTATTAAAAAGGATGTATTGTGCTTTATTAGAGGACTTGTTTTTTAAGTTGATATAAATGAAAGGAGAACCCAAAATTAGATTATTTTCTTGGATTCTGGAGCTGCTGCGTTGTAGTTCTCTTTTCATAATATTTTCTTCAAAGTTGTTCCAGTTTGTTCCTTTATTAACTTCAGACATTAACGTTGCTGTTTAAAGCTCATAAGTAATAACCAGTAAAAGTTTTACAGCGTTCTCTTACAGGGGTGAACATAAACGAGAGAATTGGAAGTGAAACCAGATTTCTTTGCCATCGCCGCCGTCTTTAATACTTTATCCCCAGATTCTCAGAAGGCTCTGTAACCCACGGTATGGTTTCCGTGTTGACGCTAGCCAGGGTGAAGCCGGGCCCGGGCTAGTTTACCAAGTGAGGTAATTTTTGCACCACCTTGTGTTGCTTATAGCTCCATTTGTTATCATGCTGCACTTTTGAGTAATCTCCGTGTATCATCTTTCCATATCCTGAATTGGTCGCCCACAAATCAACTTTTTGCATTCAATTTTAATTTGAAAATATATAGCTATGTAGAATATTAATTAGTTTTCGTTACGTTATGAAATGGGCCTTTTTTCCTCTTAATCAGACCAGTTCAGTTAAAGTACGATAAGGTTAGGATATGATCTTGTGCATGTCTAGATTTTCGATATTTTATCAATGTCAGGCATCAACCCCCCCCCCCCCCCATTTTTTGCAATAATAGGTTACAAATTTTTAAAAAGTTTGCTCTAGCGAACTTTGGAAGTTTGGAAAGCTTAAAAGATAACTCTAGCGGATCCAAAGTAGTAGCAGTTCTGTAATACTAATTTGTGCTTTGCCTTGCTACACACGTCATGCTTCGCAACGACCGCACCGCCACGCCTTACTTGTGTTGCTCAGCATTTTAGTTTAATGGTTGCTACCAACAAACTTACATTGGAAGTTTATTTCGAATCTCATTTTGCTTGTTTTCTATGTTCACGTTTTCTAATTAACTCAGTAACACATTTGTATTTTCTCGGCAGTATATTTTTTAATCCTATTAACCTCTCAGATATTAAATAGACCTTCGCGTATCATTTATTTGTCCCTTGAGCTATACTATTATGTTGCACAATTATGTATTTAGATTCTAACACAATTAGTTCAGTTTGTTTTATGAGAGCGCTTGTGGAAGGTTCTCTGATTAGTCTGAAATTACGACTTTTCTTGTAAAAGTATTTCGTGGATATAGATCTTGTTGTTCCGAGAAATTTGTCGTTGTTCTTTCGTTTGATTCTGGAAATAAGTCCTTAGACCGCTGAACATATTACAGTTCGTCCAGCGGAACCCTTTTTTGTTCATTATCTTGGTGTGCTATCTTGATAAATCGTCTCCGAATTTGAATGTTTTTGAAATTTAAGTGGAAGAAGCAAGTATTTCCTAAAAGGGGCGTTTCACGGCGTTCTGAAGGGCGTGGCTTCAAAAAATTCTTCGTCACGCCCTTTTCAGCCTACCCACTTTTAGAATGGTAGGCGGTGCCTGATCTATGAATCTATGATGTTTGTGAAAGATATTGTCGATATGAAATATAGTTTTATGAAACTCAGTTCTGGATATGGAAAATCTCGAGTGGGAGATTTCAAGTTTTTGTTTGTCTTTATACAACCTAATACCATGCGAAATACCTTGCCTGCTGATTCCGAGAATTTTCAACAAAGCACCCCTACAAAAGCAAGTTTTCTAGCAAGTTCTGGCTTTCATTCGCTAAAGAAAAGGAACGGAAGTCAAAATATAGATTAAACTATTCTCCTTTCGTTTTTAGGTAGGCATAGTTCACCTCAGTAGGCCTGCTTTTATGCATAGATGTCCAAAAGACTACCATTAATTCTCTTTTAAGCCCCTCCGGGGGCTCCTTGTTTTTCATCACTTGAAAGGGGAGGCTAAATTGAGAGAGGGGGCTTAATAAATATTTTGTATTGAAAAACTTTTTATAGTGGTAAACTAATTTTTTGTTATTTGCGAAATAAAAAATATTAAATAAGCCTTCTATAACAATTATATTGTCATCGTCATCAACTATCAATTCTAAAATATCTTCTTAGGCCATGTCGTCTTCTGAAATTGAGCATTCGGAAAGGTCGACTTCATCCCTCGGAGTACCAACGGCCTGTAATTTTGGTAAAAGGCTCTCACACATGGCCCGTGCTTAAAGCACATTGAATCTTTGTCTTCGGATCTGTCGTAACTGAAAGAGACATGCTGTGAATTTTGGTTGATGAATAAAATGAAAATCTCTTTTTTTGTCAAGCTTATTTTTTTCAGAATCAGTAAAAATTTGGAGGGGGGCTAAATTGAGAGGGGGGCTAATTCAGTTTTTTCTTCTGAAAAGGGGAACTAATAAGAGAGGGGGGCTTAATTGAGAGGGGGGCTAAAAAGAGAATTTACGGTACATCGAGAAAATCCAGGAGCTTTTCCTTTGAAGCCCTTTACCAAGTTTAGCCTGATGAAACAATGGTCATAAGTTGTGGTTTTTTAGGTAAGTGTTAGCTTACCTAAACTAAACTAGGTTAGACAAGTGTCAGCAACATCTTGTGAGCCTGAGTTGAAACAGCTCCTGTCAAAAAAAATACCGGAGTGTGAGTCATGAAAATTCTTTTTAGAATTTCTTATTATTTATTCCTATACCAATAACATGCATCTACTTGAATTGCAAGTTTTTACGTCAATCTCAGTATCGTCAATCTCAATTTTACGTAATACAAGAACTTCCTGAAAAGGGGAGGGGGGCATGCTACAAATTTTCCCACTAATGGCATGGCTGTGTCGTTGGCGTGGCATTGGTGTATTTTGTATGTGTTTATTTACGCATTACCACAAAAAGCTTTCATTTTCACAAAGTAATTTCAAAAAGTATGTTTCAAACCTCCTGCATTCTTTTGGATTTTGGGGCCGTTTTTTATTCGTCATTAGCTAGTAGTTATCTTGTCAGATTTGTCTGCAGAGCCCTCATTTTTTGATTTGCCGAATGACTTATTTCTTGGGGGCGCAATAATCACAAAATTAATCTCGATTCAACTTGTTCTGGTTATTGTTTGTTTTCCTTTTGTTGATTTTGGAAAGGGCTATTTCCGTTACTTTCCCGGATGATTATATCCGTTAATCCTGTTATTTGTTGTCATGTATACCCTGGGTACCAGAGCCACATAAACTCGAGAGCAGAATCAGACGATAGGGGTGGAAGAGGTATAAGCGGAGAGGCGTATCCAACTCTCCGCTTGGCTTTCCATTTACCATTCGAAATTTTGTGGCGTTGGTACCCAGGGTATGTCATGGGTAGTTTTATTCCTGTCGCCCTGTATAAAACGTCACATTTTGTGCCTCTGTCGCATTCTGTGGCTCTGACATATTAAACCTCCCTCCAAGAAAGGTTCTGGCGTTATACTTTGTTACATTTTCTTAACGTGTTGAAAATGTGTCGAGGAGAGAAATTATACTATAATTCCTTTATGTTTTTTATTGCAAAAAGTCGTTCGTTTCACAATTCGTCAGAAAACTCCAGAAGTTTTCCTGATAAAAGCAAAACTTAGTTAGAAAATTATCTACGGCTGTAAAAATGGAGCATATCCTTGTTTTGGAAAAAGGAACCAAATCAGATGCAAGAAAAAGCCGTACAGTTTGCAATAAAGAAAATTCTAGGAAACATTCTGGGGGAAAGGTTATTTTCCTTTTTTCCGCGGAAAGGAAATCTTTGGCCTGCGCAATTGAGTTTTGAAACATTTTCCTTAGGAAAAAATTCTTTCCGCGGAAAGCCTTTATTTCAATCTCAGTGAACTTTAAATTGTGGGATTTTGCCACGACCTTGACAGTCCTGGTCAGACGAAGGAGAACTTTGTACAGGTATGCCTCAATTCTGAAGCAAGTGAAGAAGAATTCATTATAGTGTAATCTGATTCCACTTATTTTTATAAACAGTCTGATTCAGAGCAGATATCAACTGCTATAAAAATAGATTTAACAAGATAAAACACCAAGAAAATGAACAAAAAGGGTTCTCAGTCAAGACGAACTGCTACTACTTTGGAGCTGTCAAAGTAAACTTTTCTAACCCCTGTTGCAAAAATGTGGGGGGAGGGGGGCTATAGCCCCTGCTAGCCAAATGGCTGCACGGTGCCTGGATCGAAAACCACCAAATGAAATTCTCCTTTGAACTTGTCCTCCTGAAACGTTTTTCGAGAAACACAAAAGACATTTTCCTCTGCAATGCGAACTAACATGTTTTTATTTCGATATTCCTGGGCCAAAATTATTGCTGTCAGATCAAGGCATCCATTTGATTCACTACTGTGTTTTAAGGTGAAGTGTATCAAAATTAAAGGAAATTGGAGAAGGAAATTATTTTTTCTCCTTTTTGGCTTTGCGAAAAACTTTTCTCTTTCAAAGATGCCTACTCAGCACATCAATTTGATATCCCCCGTCTCCCTTTATCAAAAGTCTTTGAAATTTCCTTGTATGAGTTTGAAAAAGATCGAAACTGGACGCCTACTGCATACTTGCCCTTCAATTACCTTGATTTTCAATGGATTCTTTGTTTCCCGCCCGACGCCAAACGCCTTTAAAAGAGAGGGCAGTCCCTTGAACATTTTGCATAGTCATTTTGCATAGTGTCAGGAGCAGGCGAAAGGCTAGGTAAGATCTTTCATTTTCCATGTCTCAGCTTGACTTTATTGCTTGCGTTTAAAGGAACATGGTGAATGAAAGGGAAAATTTGAGATGTATTTTTACTTTACCTGCGTTTCTTCTTTCTAGATCAAAATGGAGGTGAAATTATTCCTGATTCTGTGCATATTAGGAAGTGCAATTAACTACCTGCACGGTAAGCTCCTTTACTCATATTATTTCTCATAATTTAATTGGTCGTTCGGTGCGTTTCCCTTACCGGTCCGAGATTATTAAAGCAGTGTTACTTACTTCAGTTAGTTTCGTACCGTACTCTAGATCTCGGGGTAGCTTTACGAGAGCCACCTTTTCTGTTAGCAACCTTTTCTGTTAAATAGAGATTAAAACACGTTAATCTGAAATCAATTTTTCCGCCTTTGCTTGATTCTAAGAACTAATAAGCCTCTTAATGTTTCTCTCGTGTATCTTTTACATCGTACGCCTTTGGCGAAAATTCTGCTGTTCTTGAAAAAAATTCGCTAGAAATCCTTACAAACACTGTTGTTTTGAATAACTTGGTACGTATATGTACATGCTCGAAACGAGTACATGGTTTTGATAACGAGTACATGCTCGAAACGTGGTACGTAGATTGGAAAGGGTGGTACACCTCTCCGAAATGACATAGAAAAACTTTTCAATGGGCAGTGTTGCACAGGCCTCTGTTTATACCATAGTACGCATCCCATCTCTTATCGAAGGTTATAAGCTAAATGGTCCAGCTGTTTTCATTTTCACATATATTTTGTATCATACAGTTTCTTGATTCAATTATGATAGTATGTACCTTGCTCATTTGCTACAGAGCAACTGCAATTTTCAACGACAAAAGACTAACATTTGGTCGGCAGTGTTTTCTTAGTGCCAAGCGACCAGTTATTTGTAACGTTCATTAAAAAGAGCACAATAGGACAAAGATCGCCTGGTATGTAGGGGATTTCCGCATGATAAAAATTATTGCAAATTCAAAACGGCACTATTGATGCTAATATGTGCAAACAAAGCTTTTCAATGTATCATTTCCCCTCGGAACGGGGCGAAGTAGATGTAGGTAGAAAATGAGGTATAATCGGTTTTGAAGACCGGTGTCCGGTATCCTGGAGGGGGAAACCGGGCAATGAAAATTAGTGACTTCAAAATCTGCCGGGTATCCCCCAGAGCTTTGCTTCTTTTCTCAACTGCTTATCAACTTATTTTAGAGGCATATAAATGCATCGCTAGCTATCATTTTGTATGTTCTATTGATAAATGATTGTCGTTCAAAATTTTTCAGGTAAACCTTCCATTGAGGCTGAATTCGCGGAAGATGATTCAGGTATTGTTTCCTTCAATAGAGTTCTAAATGAGGATAAAATGTATTTTTTGAACATTTAATTTTGAAAAAGCATTGAATGCGTTGCAGCTGAGATGTGACCATATGAACCCCGGCTCTATCCCTAGCAAACCACTCTAGACCTGAGTCTAGTCTCACTTCTAAACTTAAACGAAACCAAAAACAGGAATTCTTTAGCAAACTTTATAACTTTCATTGGCAGTATCTCGCCTAACTTAGACATTCATCTGATTTTGCACTTTCAGGTTTTTTATGGCTTTCTTTCAGGCTATGATGGGGTCGGAATTTTCTTAACATATATTTTAATATTGATCCTTTGTTTCGATCAAGTGAGCAGATTTATCTCAAACTAGTGACCCTAGTGACAACAGGATTTTTACCATAGCCAAGTTCTTTACTTATTATAGAAACAAAATTCGAAAAACTCAGACAATCTCAAATCATCTCAAGAATGCTAATGATATCAAATCAAGAGGCTCCGAAAAACGAGATGAAACTTGCGTAGTTTTGAGCAAAAGTTGTTAGAGTGATGACAAAAACACCACATTTGTGGCCCTGGCCCAACCTTTGAATCGTTGCTTTAATCCTGAATTTTTCATATCTTGGAACCCTATGTTTGTGAGATGACGACACTTTTAGTTACGAGAAAATGAATGCCTTATGACTTTAGATTTGTTATTTTTTTCAGACATGGAATATGATAGCAAAAATGGCGAGTCCATAACTGAGAAGATCATCAAACTCAACGAAAGTAAGACATTTCGGGATTGATGTGATAAATCTTGGAGGCACTGATAATATCAACGCTTCTTTTTTAAGGCCGAATAAGGCAGAATGCGTTAAAATATTGCCAAGATAAAGTAAGAGAACAAGAAAGTTTGTGAAGGAAACGTAGCTAGAAACCGTACTAAAACATGATAGAAATGTAAAAGCAATGGCTCATTCGCCTCGTCATGGCTTGCTCTTGTCAAAGGTGGTCTTGTTTCGGACAATAGAGCCCGTTCCACCGGGAATCGGGATGCGAAAAGGGAGGTAAATCGGGGGGTTTTAGTTAGGCTATCTTTGTTCTCTTATATTATCTTGATATTGTTTATTCTATAATCGAGAGTATGACCTGTTTTTTCGAGAAATATGTTAAAGAAATTAAATATATGCGGCAATTGCATCATGTTTGAATGACTTTCAACAAAGAACGATCTAGATAATAAAAAACCAGTGGTTGACAATGTTGGTTTCTATAAATTTCAATAAAAAATACGATCTTGTGACGATTGTTCTTGATTCAGAAAAAAAAGCAAAATGCCTCATCGATGGTGACGTCCGTGATGAAAACTGCAAAGGTGGAGCCGAAAAAAGAAACGCAGCAAGAGACAGGAACAAGCTTTGGCACACAAGACAAATCCCTTATGTTTTGGATTCTTCATTGAGTAAGCAAATTCTTATCGATTCTTGTTATTTCTTAACTTAATTCTGAATGTTTATCCTTCTGTTAAACCAACACCAGGAATTTGTCTAAGAATTTCTAGTTAAAGAGATATTTTCAGTCTATGTCATCGGCTATGGCCTTATCAATGGCATCAAATCATTGATATTATATCAGTTATATCAAGTCAGTGATATCTGATATGGTCAATGGAGCATTAAGTTGCAGATCAATGGCTGGTTTCGTTTCAATGTGGAGGACTGGATACAATAGTTCTCAATTTTGCCTCAAATTAGAGTCTCTCTTTTCTCTATGGTACGCTCAGGCAACATGTCTGAGTAGTCCTTGAAGTGGACCATTATTTGAGTGATCAGTTTTCTGATGATAGATTTTCAAACTCTTATTTGAACACTTTTTTCAAAACAATTACGCCTGGATAGCTAAAACCCTCCTGATACACATTAAAGAAGAATCTATTTTTCTATCTGCTGAGAGGTAAAATTAATTGAAGGAATACTCCAGTGTGAATCAGCAGTTGATATGCTCTTTTGCTGCTCTGTGTTTCTTTGTTTGTGTGTGTGCTCTTTCACCTAAAATAGCCAATCAGCAAGCATTTCTTAATGTTTTTGTAAGATATTTTGAGCAGGTAATTACAGTAAAAAGACCATCTAATTATGATAACGAATTTGGGAACAAGATAGCTACAATGCCTGCCAAAAGTCTTTGAACACTTACCTCAAGTTCCAAGGTCAAAGTCAATTATTCCCCCCTCCCCTACAGAACAATGTTGGTTTACAATCAAACGGGTTATGATTTTAGGAAGCACTTTCTTTTGCACTTCTTCTATGATATTTCTTTAAATTATCAGCATTGTTTTAGGGGGAAGTTGCAATTTTTTTTCATGAAAGGAATGAAAGATATCAAATGCAGCGTAAATTGCTGGGTGTTCCAAGTACTTTTGGCAGGCATTGTAGTACAGCAACTATAATTTATTTTATTTAGGTTTCTGTTGCCCATTTTGTTTAAATCACATTACCAGTTCATATCAAGATAATTTAACGTTGGTATATAACATATCATTACAATCAATAAAATTTCAGTTTACTTTTTGTTACTTTCCCTTGTCTATGAGAAGGTGTCTCAATTTGGTTTTTTTTGGTAGAGACACAAGCACATTTTCTTCGACTTGTGAGCCTAGTAACATTTGTTAGAGAAAAAAAATCAAAATCGAAGAAAAAGGAGGAAAATTCAGTAGGGCCTTCTCTGAGATGGAGGGGTTTGAGGCACGAAGACTTAACTCTCAGTGAATCATAAAGTCAACCATATCAACCATGCAATCATAAAGTGTTCTAGCAGCATGATAAACCATGATCAACTAGCTCTGGGTCCAACATTCTCCTTTAAATCTAAATACTGTTAGACCATTTCTTTTGCATTTTTTGAACACTTGAATTTTCTCTTCGAAGATAATCGGAAACGAGCGGCCATAAGGAATGCCATTCGAGACTACCACAGATACACCTGCATCCGTTTCACCAGAGTCTCGCCAGCCTCGAAGGAGCACTTCATAAGATTCTTTTCAGGAAGAGGGTAAGCCAGTGTTGCTTAGAATCATCATATTCCTTAATGCATCAGATAAAGTTTGAAAGGGAGAGTATTTCTCGAGATTGAAATAAAGAGAAGAAAATAACGTCGGGAAGCTTTCCCATTAACTATTTTTTTCTTTCATTCCTTCAACTTCTTCAAGTTATCGACATTTAGCGGAAAATGCATCGAATTTTAAATCAGCAGGTTAAGGAAAGGAACTGTGAAGTAAATTATGAATCGGGGCTCGCATATCGGGGTTCAATAGTGGGCTCACAAGATAAGAGCCAATAGCAAAATTGTTCATTCTTTGATTTCAAGTACATTTAAGGATTATTTTTGGGCTAAAGCCTTCCAATTCAACGAGCCTTGGTTAAGGGGAGATTACCGGGCCCAAATTCTGAGAATAGTAGACAAAGGTGGCCTTTAAATGTCGAATTTATGCCAGAAGCGGTAAAATTATGACAAATTATATCGTTGGTTTGCTCCTGCAAAATATAAAAGACACAATTTTTGAAGGCAGAATACTGCAAAGTTTTACTTTCTGTAGCGATCAAAACCGATAAAACGGATAATTGTGAATATTTGCGATAATTTTTCGTTGATTTCCATCAGGTCATTATGATTTAATCATGTAAACTGTAGTAAACGCTGTTTTAAAGTCTCTTACTATCTCAAATTTTTTGAGTGCAAGTAAAGTTTCGGGAAATGCTTCATTTTGATATAATTATGTCAGTAAATGAATATTTGAATATAGGGCAAATGGAATATAGTTTCATTTTCATCCTTTTTTTCTTTAATTTCTTTCTATTTTTGTAACCACCTGTAAAATGATATAAGAATAATTGTAAAGGAGCGAGAGACAATCTTGATTTCAAGGTCATTTGCTTTTGTCATAAAAAATTATAAATACCCGGGTTCTTTTTGTGTTGTTAGTTGCCATTTTTAAATTTTGTTTGATGTGCTGCAGATGTTGGTCCAATGTTGGAAAAACGAGTGCGAAGCATCAAGACATTTCGATTGGGAGAGGATGTGGCATTAAAGGCATTGTCATTCACGAGCTGATGCATGCCCTTGGCTTTTGGCATGAACAGAGCAGGTATGACAGAGATAGTTACGTTCGCATCGTCTGGTCTAACATACCAACAAACAGACGCCACAATTTCAATAAGAAAAGTATACAAGAAGTCACGTCACTTGGACTGCCTTATGATTATGATGGAGTGATGCATTATGGGGCAAAGGCATTTGCAATTGACAGGCGATTTCCCACAATCGTAAAATTGCGAAACACTGGTGGACAAATAGGGCAAAGGCGGGGATTCAGCCTTACGGATATTGCACAACTAAACACACTGTATGACTGTGAAAGTACGTAGCAACATTCAATTTTTCTTAAAGTAGTTATATCATATAACTTTTTAGCGTAGTTTAACTTGATCGGTGATATTCAACAAAAGCTAGGAAGTTTACCTTGTCTGAAATGTTACAACTGAAATAACTCTTTAAAAGTCGATAGAAACTGAAAAGCAAAAGCTATAATTATGATTCTAAAGTGTATAGCATGAAAATTGCATATTTACTTTAGATGTCAATGTGGACTACATTAACTACAAAAAATTTCGTCATGACAAAATTTCGGACAAATATTTTGACGATAATTTCTTCGACTATATTCAAAATGAGACGAAATTTTGTCATGACGAAATTTTTTGCATTTAAGATTTTGAGAATTCGCATTGAAAAACTATAACACGATGTCAAGAATCAAATTTGTGTATCCTTTATGTAGCCCCCATGTCTTCACGAAGTCGATACCCCTATAGGATTGAATATAAAGCAACCTGTATGGGTTTGTCACTTAAGATTATGATAATATGTTGCTATTTTTGTGTTAAAAATCCACGACGAAATTTTATCACGACGAAATTCTGAAAAGTTGTCCGAGATTTTTTCGACGGAGTTTATCCACCGAAAATTTATCTGACGAAATTTTTTGTTGCTAATGTTTGCGTTAAATGCATTTTTGCACGTTTGTATCATTTGTTTTTTTCATTTATCAAGGGGCACTTTGTGAATGGTTTGTCGCATTGCATCACAGATCTAGAGCATTACCACTTGCTTGAAAAATCTTTTGATTCCTGCAAGCATTTGCGTTCACATGTGCGCACTTGGTCAAAATATATTAGCACGGTCCTATAACCGCACTATGCATATTGTTTTTTACTTTGTGAAGTGCATGATGTCTGTTTCAGTATATTCTGAAAGTCATTTGGTAAATAGTAGCAATTTTTTTCGAAACAATCATATTTTACGTCATTCCCTTGAAGGCCCTTGCGGTAGTACATGGAGTCAATGGTCAAGATGGAGTCACTGTATAACCATGTCTGGTCGCCGTAGAGAGAGAAGGCAGCGCTTTTGCATTGACGAGGATCTAAGCAGATGCCGGGGTAATGGTGGCCGCAGAGTTCAAAAGAGAGAAAGAGCCTGTGGAAGTGGAAGAACCCAGGGTAATTTACAATTTGATTGATCACAATCATGCCATTGCTGGCTAACTGGTCTCTGCTTCTGAGTTAAGCTCTAGATCGTCGGAGTAGTAAGGGCTTGTTTTATTGGAATTCTACTGTTTTCCGAAACCTTTAGCTCCCCTATTAGATATGTAAGCCCCTTCGTTCTTATTTCTGGCGCCGCTCCCGCTTTCAAGTTAACAAATTCTTTCACGAAATCTGTAGCTGAGATATCCTATACACAAATTGCTTTTATTCTATTAGTAATGGGGTACTGGCGATGAGTTGTTAAAACTCTGGAACTGCACTTAATCGTGTAAATCTCTAAAAATTCCTTGATAGAGAATGATAACACTACTGGAGCATCCCTGTGAAGTCCCTTCATTATGCTTATATGCTTTGCAATGTTTCTTAATCTCTGATCCTGTATTCCTGGTATTCTGTTATTCAGAAAGCCGTTTTGTTCAGAGAACTGTTTTCTAACTTTTGTTCTTATGCGATTTCACCCACAGTAACAAGAGCCGTCGTCTGCGAAGGGAAAAATCGACTAATTGCCTGCCCAAGTGGACACAAGCTACACATTCTAAGCGCGAATTACGGAAGGACCAACAGATATGTGTGCAACGGACCTGGTCGCCCTATACGCACAACAGGATGCTACGCGAGGAAGTCAGTACCCAGCATTTCTTTCAAAATTTATCAATTTTTTGCTATGCCAAATGCCACGTGCTCTGATTTAATTTAGACTTGCCTTTATGATTTCACTTTTTGATTTCACTTTCATACGAAGTGCATGTCACCCAATATTAACCATCTGCCGACCACTATCATAGAAAAGTCACTTGCCTGGTCCCTAGAACTTACTTTCGATTCAGGTGGGAGTTTTAGGTATCCTTTGAATGCTACCAGTTATTTGTGATTTATTAAAAACTATTTTTTTTAGCTCCTTGAATGTAGTCAGAAACAGCTTCCGTTGCCAAAACCGAAGAAGCTGCAGGCTCTATGCGCTGAACAGGAGGTTTGGTGATCCTTGCCGTGGCACATTCAAGTACCTTGATGTCAAATACCGGTGCTATCGATCAAGTAAGTTCTCACTTTCACTAGGAGAACCATGTTTATATTCATTGCTACTTAATTATTACCCATGAAAATTTAGAAATGACTTTAAAAAAGCAAAAAAGTAATTATTCTTAAATTTTAGCGATTTTGAGCCTCAATGTCTTTATAAGAATATATTAAGTCAAAAGTGTGTAGGGAGTGAAAATATTTTGTAGGGAGCAAAAATGTTCCATTTTTATGTACATCGATTCTTAAACTACTAGAAAAACGATCGGACAACATTTACAAGAAAAGTTTGTGCCAAAAACTATAATGGCAACATCTTTTGGATAATCTACCTGGCCTAGTTGTCTTTGCCATCCAGGGCTGTTGCTCAAAAAAGCTATAACAAGTCTTTGAATAAGTCTGGTTCATTTCTAACTAGAAAAAAAATTCATTTTTGACAAAATGTTCTTCTATCTTTAGGAGGGTAAACAGTCATGACGCCCAGAGAATTGCACGAAGGCAGAACGAGAAGAAAAGTTGGAAGCTTTAGCACGACAGTATTAAACATTTTTTATTTGAATTTTAGACATTGGATTTTTTAGAGTATGGCATTTGTTGCCTTGTCCACTTTTACATTATTCAATAAGTACAGAAGCATTTGCAAACAATCGTGTTATTCTTTTCTGGTTCGTCTGTGAAATCATATCGCATAACATTCTAGCTTTGTCAATGCACAAGGTTCTTTTCTATCCAAGTCAACCATGTTCTTAACGTTCCCTTGTGTATACGACGCACCTGAAACCTTCTTACAGACGCAGACACCTACTCTGAATTTTCAAAATAGATCCGTTAAGAGCTGTGTCGCAATTGGCTGAGCGATTGGCTTTTCCGCAAATTATTTTTGAACAAAAAATTTAGTTTGTGTATAATGAATCTGAGTGGATGTTCAGTCACACTTACAGTGAAGGACTAGCAAAAGCAATTTGACGCTGACCACGGGATTGCCAACGGGGATTGGAATTCAGCCGCCATCTAACGGAACTACAGTTAATGATTGTTTGCTGGTTTTTCAAAAAACTCCTAAAATTAATGAAAGTTTCTAAGAAGGACCAAGTTATCCGGCCAAATATAAACCTTACAAAAAAAGTTTTTGAATCTGACATTGCATTTTCTGAAAGCATGCCAGATGGTTTTGCAAACTTAAAATGAAGTGCATATAATCTTTTTAAATTTAGCTTTTTTTCAAATGACATTCCATTCCAAATTTACTCAAAATAATGGTTTGCTCATACGTATTGTATTGTATTGTATTGTATTGTAGATTATTTAATGTTAGTTTTTACAATAGTGAATAAACACTAATTAAGACTAACATGAAGCAATTTCAAGGATTGCATAAGACAGTTCATTTATTGCAAAATGAGCATGCGCACTTGCTTTCAAGGAACCAAATTTTGATCAAATTCTTAAATTGTCTAGTATTTTGTGCTGTCTTTATTGATTCCAGAAGTGAATTCCAGATTTTAGGCCCTTGAAAACTTAATGATCTGATACCATTATTGGTAGTTCTGGCTTTTGGAATGTCAAGGGGGTTTTTGAGTCAAAGGTTATGACCTGTTGTTTTGGGTACAAAATAGTCTTTCATGAAAACAGGATTAAGGTTGTTAAGTGTTTTATAAACTTCGAGCGCTAAAGTTCTAACTGATTGGACATGTATGGTAGTTTCTTTTGAGTTAGCAAGTAAATCTTTGTAAGAAGATGAATAGTCCGAAAAGGCTAGTCTTAATGCACTCTCGTTAATTTTCTCTAGCTTTTCCTGACTTCCTTTACCACATAGCATCCATATCAATGGACAAAATTGAAGTGACATAGTATAAATGAATTTATAATTATCTTTTTTCCCTGTCGCCCATAAATCTTGCCAGTCTTTTTAAAGAATTTAACTGTTTAGCTGATTTTTTACAGATCTTATCGATATGAGCATCAAACTTTAAATTTTTATCGATCTAAACACCCAGCAAAGTAACGTTTTTCTCTATTTCAATTGCAAATTTTTGGTCAATTTCAAACTCATTTATGCATTTATCTTTGCTGCCGATTGTGATAGCTTGAAATTTAGAGGGATTTGCAATCATTTCATTAGATTTAAACCAATCAAGACATTTTTTGGTGTTAATTTTTACAAGTTGCAATAGTTCATCAGTATCTGTTGCAGTGACAGATATCGTGTTTTCATCAGCAAAATTACAGAAAGACCCTTCAGTAAGGCTGTAAAAATATGATTTAGGAAAATATTGAAAAGTAGAGTACGTAGTACCAGTTCCCTTGCGTAGCACCAACCATCGATAATATTATAATAGCACATGGAAAATAATGTTTGGTCTTTTGTCTCAGTCTGGCAAAATTTCGTTCTTGTCTTGGAATTATTATTAAAGTTCTAATTGTGATGCTCATAGAGACATGGTATTATTATATCGCTTACATGCTGTGTGTATGATTTTAAGATCAAATTGATAAACATGGATGGCATTCCTAACAGCACACAGCACACAGCACGCTTCATTACGACTTATTGAAGGCCTGAAGAAATGCCATGAAAAAAGATATGGCTGGTGCAGTCAGTGGCGGATTTAAGGGGGGCAACTAGGGGCAGTTGCCCCTCCCTCAACGAGTTGAAGCAAGTCTGGTGCCCCTTTTTTGAAAATTGTGCGCCTCTTTTGAAAAATGAGAATCAGATGAAAAAGTTTCTTGGACCGATAGGTTAATTTGCTTCAAGGATTACCTCAAAGTTATGTTGTTTATTCTGAAAAGGTATCTGAAATTGTTGTATACAGCGTACTCATGTCACCAATTTTTGAAAACTTTCCAGCGCCCCCACTACCAACTGCCCCTCCTTCAAATTTGCTCTGGATCCGCCCTTGGGTGCAGTGCTTATGGATTAATCAAAAGCATTTGATCTTTTACCTCGTATACATTACCCCTTACATTAATCTTATAGCTTCAGCAACAATGCAATATAACTTTTGGTATAGTTATCTAGATAAAAGAGTACTATTGCTATTCATAGACTCAACAGATTGTGAAATTCTCAAATCCTGTTTCAATAGATTTTGCATGATTTTTAAAATGTCAGTGATTGGATGGAAATGAAGCAGGGATTTCCTCAAGGATCAATCCTAGGCCCGTTGCTTTTCAATATTTACACGAACGACGTTTTTCTGCATTTGAAACAAAAGCAACTTATGCAACTATGCAGATGACAATATAATTTGGCTGTCAAGTACTGATATGAATGAATTAACCCTTTCACGCATGAATTTTTGTTAGAGACTCGAAAAAAATATTTATTGGCTGAAAGTTGTTGTTGTGGGACCCTCTTTGCAAAAAAATATTTTTTTTCTGAGAATCCTTTGGAATTACATTAAATGAATTTGTTGTTCCACAACAACATCATGCATCAAAGGGTTAACAGTCTCTTCAGATTTGATAGAATGTCCTTGAAAGTTAAGATTCGTGCCACAAGTATTTGTCTGGTCTTTTTTAACAAAAAGTGCATGGTATTTGTTCGGGTTCGCAATCATTTCACTTTGTTCGAGCCAGGACAAAGCGCTGTCGGCTTCATTCCCTGACATCCATGACCCTGACAAGATCTGGCAAGGATTTTGAAAAGAAAGCAAGCGTTTTGTCATCAGCATAATTATACATGGTTGCTTGCTTTATAAAAGAGAAAAGGTCATTTATGAAGAAATCGAAAAGAATAGGACCTAAAACGGATCCCTGTGGTACTCCTGATACAATTTCTTGAAAGGAACTGTAGACGTTATTTATTCGGACACTTTGCTTCCGTTTTTTAAGATAGGAATAGACAAGAACCAGGGCATTTTCATCAAAACCATATGCATGAAGTTTAGCTATAATCAAATTATGCGGGATGCAATCAAAAGCTTTCGACAGATCCGTCAAAACGGACCCTACAATAAAGTTGTTGTCAAGCTTAGATTTCCACTCTTCTACAAGTTTAATCAAAACATGCTGTGTAATTTAAGCTGTTCTATAAGCTGCAATAAAAACTGAAGGAGTCTTATCAAGGAAGGGGCTGAGCTGTTCCTTTAGAATTTTCTCAAAGATCTTGAAAAAAGTGTTGAGTATACTGACTGGACGATAATTTCTCTCCACAGTGAGAACTGGCTCACCTTTGTCTAAAGGGCAAACTGCAGCAGTTTTTGCATTCTGAGGAAATATGAAATTTCGAATGCTGCAATTGATGGCTTTAGTAAGAGGCACAGTCAAATAATCGCTAGCGAGAAAAACAAGTTTCGGTGGAATTTGATCAAAACCTGTTGATTTACTACCGTCGAGCATTTTCAGTTGGAGCCATACCTCACTAGCAGTAACCTCATTGAAAGAAAAAGATTGAAAAGTTTGCTCAGGTTCTTGAAATATAGCTAGAATGCTTGGATGATCCTTGTAATTGTCAAGAATTAACCTTACAATTTCGCATCGAATTCGCATTAGCGATACTGGAAGGCTTCTTACCAGAAATATTTTCAACTATATTTTTGTAATAGTCATTAAAAATCTCACCTAAATCATGGTCATCAGTGACTATTTTGTCATCTTTAATCAGGGAAATATTGGTACCAGCTAGAACACCCTTATTTGAGAAAAAAGGTTTTACCAGATCCCAGAAAGCTTTATTGGACATGAGACCATTGCTTGTAACTCTCTTGAAGAGATTCTTTATGGTTTTTTTACGGAGAGCAACACAGTGATTTCGCTGCTTTCGTTGCTTCTTGAAGGCTACTTCATTTTGCTTTGAAGTATGTTTATTTAATCTTCGTTCAAGCCTAGCACGTGTGTACATCGCTTTTTTCAGCTCTGGGTTCATAAAGGGTGCATTGTTTCCCGTTAGAAACTTTGTTCTGATTGGATCGTGATTGTCCAATATATTTCGGAAAGTGTTTGTCGGATGGTCGTAGGATTTATCCGGGTCAGTCCTGTCGCATTCAAATTGGATATGCTTTACATCGCTCAAGAAATTCTCTTGGACAAACTTTTTGTAGCTGCGATACTTTATTTGTTTCGGTTTCAACCTAGGAACAGTTGATTTCATAGTGGTAGCAACAAGACTATGATAGTCACTTAGACCTGTTTCGAAAACAGAGGTTTTCTGAACGGACTTGGTCGATTTGTCAGAATAACATCAATTGATGAGCTGTGATTTTTAGTGAAGCAAGTTTTCGACGTCACTGAATTGGATAGACCGAACACATCAAAAAAGAAGCTAATTTGACGAAACAGGGATCTGTTTCATTTTGAGTATCAATATTGATATCGCCCATTAAAATAATTTTGTCGTACCGATCCAGTGCACGATTTAAAGACGTGGACAGGTCTGAGAAAAATGTTTCTATATTAGCATTTGGTGGGTGGTAAATACTATAATATATCCATTTCATTTTTGCAACCATGAGTTCAGAACACAATAGTTCAAGAAACGTGACTTCAAAATTGAGCAACCTATTGCAAATAATGCCTTTCTTTGAGTATTGCATAAGACCTCCTCCAAATTCAGACCTATCCAGGCGTGTTGGACTTTTGTAATTATTAATGAGAAACGATTCCGTTTTAAAATCCGAGTTTCATTTTGTTTCTTCTATGAGTAATACATCAGGTAAACATCTTTCAGCGATCACTCTGAGATCAGTGATTTTATTTCTAAGACTGTTTATGTTTGAAAAACCTATGAGCAAGTTCCCAGCACATTCAGCCCTTAGACTAAAAAACTCATCGATATCGTTACTGTCAGACTCGCTACTCGGCCCCGATTAATTTTCTGCTGATGAAACTTTGCTAGAAGTTGAATTGGAAGAATCAGACCCTGCTAAACTATTTACAGAGGATAAGAGCTTGCTTTCGAGAGTTTGTCTAATAGCGCTGCTACGATCTTCTCTGAAAACTTCTAAGCTATTTAGTCAGGCTTTTGATAAAAAGGTTATAAAGTTACCTGTGAGGAGGTTTTTACCGGTATAATTTAAGTGGAGTCCCCAACGATCTACGTTCTCGTCTTGTATATTGTCATTGTTAATAGAATCTGGTAATTCCTGTTCTAATATTGTATTGACATTCATTCTCTTCTCATCAAAACCCAAACTGTCTGTTCTCCGTATAATGCTCGATACAGCAACTTTTTTGTACTTTATTTTTTGTGTTGATGGCCAGCTCAATGATCTCTTTTGCAACTTGGTTTGGGTGATTATTTCGCAGATTATTTTTCCTACACATGAATATTATTTCGTCAGGGTTCATTTCAAGTGATGGTATGACATGCCATTTCATATGTCCCACCGTAGCACCAGGAAACGTCTTGACATAAGTGCTTTTTTTCGTTTCACTTCTTTGTTTCTTCAAATTCCTCTCTCATTACAGAACTCTTGAAATTCCTCAGATGTAAAGGTTGCTGCATTATCACTTACAATTGTATGCGGATATCCGAAATGTGCGAAATCTTGTTCCAGATGTAGCATTGTAGCTTTTGATATTATTGACTGTGTCTTGTGAATACTTGGAATTGGCGTCAGTAGCAATTAGCCAGTTGGAACCCATAAAGTTAATAGCATGATTAACATGAATTCTGCGCCAAGGCTTCTCAGGCAAGATCCATGGCTTAATTGGTGCTTTTTCTGGTGCATTCTGATGCTCTGTGCAGCTTGTACACCCTCTACACCCAGTTAAACTCCTAGGTGTAACACTAGACTACAAATTGAACTTTGACCCACATATATCAAACCTTTGTAAAAAAGCAAATCGGTAAAAAATTTAAAATAAGGTTACGAACAAACAAAAGTCATAAACATGTTTCGATTGAAGTACCGAGACGTGTGAACATAGTGGTGTGGTGTGAACATGAAGAATGGAATGTCAAGGGAACAAGACAGATAACTATAAAAGTAGTTAACTAACTACTGATTGTTCACTCAAGTTTTAGAGTTTTAGAGATATAAGTACTTGTGTAAATCATAGATTGGCACTGTGTCTTTTTCTCTGTTTCTGCCAGTGATCGCATTGTTAAAGGAGGATCTAGCTCTTCGGTCACCGCAAGCTAGCCTAACAAATGCGTAAAAATACAATACTGACGATTTAGAATCGGAAGCAGCTATTCTTAATAAATGGTTTTGCGAAAATTTTTGGTGCTCAACGGTGATGAAAGCAAGCTTAGAACTTTTAAAGGCAACCGATCCAGATTACAGGAATCTAAAATTCAGATAAATAGCTCTACTTTGAAAGAAAATAAGAATGTAAACTATTGGGAGTAACATTAGACCAACAGCTTAGATAAGAAGAAAACATTACAGTTTTTGAGTTTTTGTAAAGAAGCTGTGAACAAGGTAAACGCTCTAGCCAGGATTGCTTCCTATATGGACGAATCTATGCGAGCTCTTTTAATGAAAACATTCATTTGATCATATTTCAATTAGTGTCTTATCATTTAGATGTTTCGCAACAGGAAAAGTAATAGTCGGATAAACCGGATTCATAAAAAGGCAATGAGAAGAGCTCACGATGATTATGAGTCAGCTTTTGAACAACTTCTCATAAGAAAACTTTACAAAATCTTGCGATTAGAAACTTATAAAATATTAACGGTTTGAATCCACTTTTTATGGATGAAAAATCTTCCAAAAATGCATCTCATATTTCTTAAGAAACTCCTAAATCAAAACAGCGGAGCCATATTACAAAAATATATTGATTTAATAATACCCTATTATACAGATTTAGCCAAATATGGAAATGAGATATTCTTAGTGAGAGGGAGTTTACACAAGACTGAACTGTAGCTTGTTTACTCGTGAACTGATTATATTACAATAGGGACTGTATACAAATAACAGCGTGGCAATGCAAAATACTAAGGTCAACACTAAACAATGGCACATACAAATACTACGACATCAGGAACTCAGTTCCAAACGAAATGAAATACTCCCCAACTTATCAAATATTCAAGAAAAAATCTCAGCTTTTACATCGTTCAGTTGTACTTGTGATCTTTGCAATTTGCAAGGATGATATATGCAACATCGGTTACATTTGATTTACACTATATTTAGCGTTGGTTATTTAAATTAGTTGTTTTAACTGAAGAAAGCCAATAACAGTAGATCTGAATGGCTTCACACCAAAATCAGATTCTGACGATCTAGAAAACATACATACCCCCCTCCCCCCGTCCGAACTTTCATCATCGGATTCGCAAGACTCTCCAGGACTAGTCCTTCGCCACTGCAGTGGGGTGCTGGGTCCAGGTACTATGTAGTCGCACTAATCTCGTAAAAGATTTTTTGAGAGATCCACCGTCCGGGGAGTCGTCCAGGACGACGAACCTTGCGCTTGCGCACTCATCTCAACGCCCAGTGACTTCCTTGTCGTGTTGACTGACCAGAGTCCGCGGCTATTTTCTTCTGAGGAGACGATTTTGAAACAAAATTGCTGGTGAAATGCCTGGAAAAGACGTTTTTGAGTTGGTGCAATGTCCTGTTACATGCCATGCCTTTAATAGCGATAGATCCCGTGAGTACACAAAGTTTTAATGGATAGATCTTTGGCTTACGTTTAGGCCCTTTTCCTCTATCTACATGTAGGTCCTTTGGTATCCCGCAAATATAGTGGAGGGATGACCCGTTTCGAAACTGTATTTCCTTAAATTTAGTTGTGGATTTGAGCTTTCATTGCTCAAGATTTATATACGAGGTTACTTTTTAATAAGCGATATCACAATTTCTGTTGATCTAGAAGAATGCCAGGCAAAACATCTTATTAATTTACTCGTGTGTAATTTCCCCAAACAGTCGTATTAATTTCTAATTTTTATATACCAAGAATGACTACATATTTATTCCATGTAGAGTGGCATCACTCTCTTGGTGCACTTTTTTATACATAATAAAGCTGTTAAAAAGACTGTTACCAACGTATAAATGAATAATACCACTTTCCAAATATGTGCTTTATAGTCCGCTGGGAATCAAGTTTATAGGAATCAAAATTAACTTGATCTCAAATGAAAGCATGTGGAGCATAAATACCTGATACATTATTACTTTTTTAATATTCAACACAGTTTTCGAGTTATTGAGCGTCAAAGTTAGCCGTCAAACATTCTCCGAGCACGAACGAGTTTGCCCGAGCCTTCCGCGTAAGTGTGACGTCACAAACACCACATTCACATCACTTGAGCAACACAACAGTCTGGAAGGCCATACTTTTATGACTTTGCGGATGAGCATCAATACATTATTTTCAGGGGTTAAGAACCTGGTACGATCGGGCTGCTATTTGCAGGAAAACAACTTAATAAAATTTTCAACCCCCAGGCCACTGCACTCATATAATTCGAGTGAACCGATGAATTTGCAAACCCAAAACAACGTTCATTATCTATTTGGATGTAGAAATAAAGTATCAAAGGAAGAATATTTTGGATAGATTTGAAAAAGAAGCTAGATTCATGATAAAATGAAAAAATTCGAACATTCGTCGGCATGATTAACTTCAGAATTGAGAATTTCTTTGAGCAGCTAAAAGTGTCTATTCCTTCCAAGCTAGTATCCCCTCCCAACATTATGCAGTACCAGCCAGCACATATCCTTTGTACATTTCATTAGCCTCAAATTTTCATATATCATGGATCAAAGGCTACATAGATAACTCCTCAAATAGTAACTGAACACGATGAACTGTCCACTTTGTGCATATTTGCATTCAAGGAATAAAAACATGGTGTTTGTGATGTCACACGCACTGGGTCACATGAAATGCCAAGAATGGTTGAGCACTCTATGATATTTTCATGACATTTAAAGTGGAATTGCGTCAAATTGTACAATGATAATTAACCGAAAACATGAAATTAAGATTCCATGCATCGTTTTCTGCATTATATCAAAAAATAGTTTAACGTGTTAGTTCACCTTTAACATTCAAAACAATTTCCTAGAATTTGCAATTTGAACAACTGGTTGTTTTCATTAATGAAATCTGGGCCACTCGCCCTTATGGTGAACGGGAAAATTGAAAATATAGTGTTTTCCACCTTTTGCAGAATTTTATCTAATCTGTGAAAAAAGCATCATTGGGCATAGAGAAATCTTGAAGCCCCTAAGGTGTCAATTAAATTTCTTCTATCTTTTTTTTCAGGAGTTGCAATTTCTCCAAATGACCAAACAGTTATAATCTTCAAGAAAATTGGGAATAAGTGGGAAAAAGAAGCTGTTTTAGATGAGGTCTGGAAGAGCACCAATGCTCATTAAATTGTTTACTGTTTTTTGCGGGTACTGTTGGGAAGGGAGGTGGGAATTTACCTTTTACGAAAGACTCATAAATTACAAGAATTTGCTTTATTCTGGGCTGGAAAACTTGCATATACTTGCAGCAAAACAGACATTGGCAAACATGCACTTTTTATGACGCAAAAATGGAAAAGAGATTTGTGCAAAACTTTACACTTGAACAAATCCAAACACAGAAGACTATATTAGACACTTTTGACTCCAAATTTTATAAGGAACATTAAATGTTCTTAACAAAATTTTCGTTTTCAATTGCTAATTTAACAAAAGTAGCAGACTTGCCAATTATGCAGATTTGCGGATTTTGCTACCCATATTCAGCCCCCTGTACAGACTTCACTTTGCTTTAAATCTAGATTTTGGCAACATTTAAATAAATGAAAAATGGCCCATCATTATTTTTTATGCATTATCTTTATGGATTATCGACATCTAGCCGGTCAAATACATATAATAGCTGTGATGCTTGATAACCCTCAGGGCACAGATTTACATACAAAATGGTCATTACAACCAGATGAACGCCAAGCACCCAATGACTCTGCTAAAAAGATATATTATCGAAGCTGGTGAAAACTATGTAGAAACTTGCTCAAGTCTTCAGAAATAACATGTTTTTTTGTTAAAATGTTAGTAGTGATACTAAGGATTCAGCAAACTAAATTTCATCAAAATTATTGGTGTCACCATT
Source organism: Rhopilema esculentum (assembly GCF_057945365.1). NCBI lineage: Eukaryota > Metazoa > Cnidaria > Scyphozoa > Rhizostomeae > Rhizostomatidae > Rhopilema > Rhopilema esculentum. The sequence continues at coordinate 11,657,152 of NC_142827.1, forward strand.
GTTGTGTTGGCAATTTCTGCGTGGATCTATTATGATAACCATAGACTTTTGCAATAAAATGTCACATGCCACTACACACCTGGATGTTTTCAGGCGTGCTGTGGTTAGCACGCCTGCCATATTTTTCCCACGAAAGCCTGGTATGTTTTCTTTAAACAAGCCCATCTAATACAGAAGTGAAGACCTCTATATATAAAATTTTGCCGTGTTTTTCCCTCCCAGATATGCTGTTTTGTTACCAGGTGCATTTGAAAAATAATGACAGTGCTTTTGTGTAATGTTTTAGATCCAATAACATCCTATTTGAAGGATGTCTTTGTAAGAAAATTTTATAGAAAATAGCTGGAAGTTTGCTATCTTATCTTTTGCAATAGTATTGAATGAGCTGCTGTAATTTCTAACTCAGCATATTGCTAATTTACTGGTTGAGTTATAATTCAATTACATTGTCTAGGCAGAAATTTAATAACTTATCAAAAAAGATATTTTGATGCTTGAAGGTAATACTTAATCTTTAAAAGGAACAGCCCCTTATCCCAACAATACCACTGAGATTTATCAAGTTAACCAAGTTTGTCATTGTTTTCAAAATACACACTGTCTTTAGTATAATTCTGTTTTGTTTTCCCATGAATTATCTAGCATCAACAAACTGTTACAAGTGTTGATTGGGCACCAAACAGCAACCGCATTGTTAGCTGTGGTGTGGTAAGTTTTAAAAAAGCTATTCTATTGATGAATTGTTGAGAGGCACTTTGTGTTGTCATTTAGCTTTTCACCATAGTAAGCCAGACCAACTATTTTGCACACAAATGGAAGTTTTAGCATTGATTCAACTATTTAATCACATTTGCGGTGCGAGTTAAAAGTCTAGAAAACAACATTCTGTAATTCTGACATTTTCCTTGTGATAAAAATAACTATGTTCGGTTGAAATTAGGATTTTTCAATAATTTCTGTTGCCTGGAGTGCTTTGTTTTTATGTGTTCATGTCATTATTTGTGCCATGAATTATCAAGACCCTATTCACAGTAACCAAACTGAGAGAACAAAATGCAAAAATTTGATCAACGATCTTATTATATTTGTCTATGCTACCAAGCAACAACACATACCTTTCGGTACCATACCCCATCTTCAATGAATTGCTTTTTGACATTTTTTTGTCATTTTTCAAGACAATTACATTACATAGTATAATTTATTTATATTTTTTTTGTAAATTTGCTCTTATTTGTTGATGAAATTTTTGTCTGTATTACTGCAGACAAAAATTGTGCTGCTATCAGTTAAAAAAGAAGTAACACCAGAGTCTATGCTACAATCTCTTCTCTTTTGTTAAACATGTTTAAAGATGATTTTATTCCTGGCAAATTGAAAGGATATATAAAAATTAAAATCTGTTTATCATTTCAATATTCCAGAGGAAGCAAATCATCCAGATATGTTTATCAAAGAGTATATACTCTTGCACTGCTTCTTTTTTAACCTCATAGATCTAGCACAGTGGGGGATTCAAGGAGGGCAACTAGGGGCAGTTGCCCCTCACTCACTGAGTTGAAGCAAGTCTGGTGCCCCTTTTTTGGAAATTTTGCGCCCCTTTCAAAGAATGAGAATCGGGTTAAAAAGTTTCTGAGACTTCTAGGTTAGTTTACTTCAAGGATTATGTCAAAGTATGCAACAAATATTGTGAAGATTTCCTTACAAAGTGAATAGAAAGCCTCCTGTCTGTAGTTGGTGTCTGAAATTGTTGTATACAGCGTACACTCGTCGCCAATTTCTGAAATTTTTCAGCACCCCCATTCCCAATTACCCATTGCCTCCTTCAAATTTGCTCTGGATCCGCCCCTGAGTCCCTGATCTAGCATTTATAGGAATGCTGTTTTAAGATGTGAACATTGAAATGTATGAATTATATAGTCATCTGTTCCTTGTAAAACACAGTCTAATTTGATGCTCAGGACCGAAATGCTTATGTATGGACTGAACAAGATGGTCAATGGAAGCCTACTCTTGTCATTGTGAGACTGAACAGAGCTGCCACTTTTGTCAAGTGGTCCCCAAAAGGTATGTATTCTTAATATTTTATTGCTTATTCTCCAAGGTAGAAACAGTTAGCTGTTACAGTCATATTGATATGATATAGACCACTGGTTTTCTGCTTTTTGTAAAGAAAATTATAGCTATGAGGACCTGAGCAAACTACAATTCTGGATGGCAATTCAAGTCAAAAGTATGGATGGAAAGCCATCACCAGCTGTGACAATCGGCCCGTTCAATAAAACAGCCAAGAATTTTGAAAGAAAACATTTGTAATTAGCCTAAGTAGACAAATGAATGTTGCTTCTAACATTAGGTTACATCTCTATAAAGGTCTATTAGATATTGCCAGAACATAAAATGTATTGCGCATGAATTAAAAGTGGAAGTAGATACAACGTTGGTTTTTTATGTTCGGGATGAGGAAAACTGAGAAGCTGGAAAGCATCTTTAAAAATGCGTATGGTTAAGAAGTTAGAATTTAAAGTCTGTACTGATAATACAATTTGATGCCCTGGAAAAGAAGGAACTTGCTTTAGTTCATACCAAGTAAATTATTCAAAACTGAGGATAATTGATATAACATTAGACACATGGAATAATTGTTGGAAGCCATAAACCTTAAAGAAGCATAGCTTTAAATGAAGTCTTCTCCAACAATTTGAATCAGATAATCTTGGCTGTCTTGTCTGATTTTATTTTTCTCCCGTAGCCAGACTATCTATTCACATATTTGCATCCGTGTTAGCATTATCATTCATGCAATTTGCCATCAGTAAATTTTATTTTCTTTTGCTTTGTAGAGGATAAGTTTGCTGTGGCAAGTGGGGCCAGGCTCATATCAGTTTGTTACTTTGAGAAGGAAAATGACTGGTAATCTATTAAAAAATCTATACCCCAGTTTTTATAATGCATGGCCACGTGAGCTGGAGAAGTTTGTATTGTATTATATTTCTTATGAATTACTATAAAGTGAAACTTCCTTACACAAAGAATGACTACTTAGTCTAAATTGATTTTCTCTTCTACCTTAATATTTTAATTGTGGTCCTGGCAAGAGACTAAAATTAGTTACTCGCCTTTTATCTTAGCTAGTAAAAGTAAATACTATAAATGGGAGACTATGTGTTTAAGAAATCTGTTCTTTTAAGGTGGGTTAGTAAACACATCAAGAAGCCAATTCGCTCGACCGTTCTCAGCTTGGACTGGCACCCTAATAATGTTCTTATTGCTGCTGGATCATCGGATTTCAAAGCAAGGGTGTTCTCTGCGTATATCAAAGAGATTGAAAGCAAACCAACGGAAACTGTTTGGGGAAAGAAAATGCCATTTGGAAGCTGTATGGTTGAATACTCCAATGGAGGAGGTATGCTCTTCAATATTGTAAAAATCTTTTCAATTTTCTCTCTGTTTGCACATCTTGTTTTGGACTATTTTGATGTATGAATGAATCTGCAAAGGGATCTGTATTCAGTGAAATGATTTCAGCATATTCTATGCCGAACAAGTTTATAATTCTTTAAGTAATGAATGGAAGTAGTTTGAAGCTATTACTGTTGCGCATAGGAAACCGCTAAGTTAAACGATTTCTTTCTAGGTGGTTGGGTACACAGCGTGGCCTTCTCACCATCAGGTAACAAACTGGCCTGGGTTGGACACGATTCAAGCATCTCTTTTGTCGATGGGGAAAAGAAAGAAGTTGAAACTCTTCGTGGGCAGTTTCTTCCTTTTCTGTCTTGTTTGTGGATAACTGAAAATACTGTGGCTGCTGCAGGTAGTCATTTTTTCATTTTCAAATAATTTGAGGAGAGTTGCCTTTCAGCAAGGGCTGATTGAAAGGCCCTCCACGTTAAAAGATTTTGTGGGGAAATTTTTAATGATTGCTAAGCGGGAGGTAATAGGATTAAGTACAGGATTTATTCTTTAATGCAATAATGGAAAGAATATCAATTGTCGTTGATTCCCGAAGGAAAACCTGAAGTTGTTCCAATTCTTTGTAACACGCGCTTTCAACACTATATAAAGCTGGACGTGGACAGTTTTGTGGTCAGTTTAACAATCGCTGATGCTTGTTAGTATTGATTCATGCGTTATACTATTTTTTCATTTTAGGCCATGACTTTTTGCCGATGTTGTTTGTTGTAAGTGGGGATGGAAAGCTTTCGTTCATGGCCAAGCTAGATGCTGCTATTCAAAAGGAGGCTGAAGCAATGAGTGCCATGGCGAAATTCCGTTCCATGGACAAGCAGGCTCTTGGTTCTGCTTCTGCCAAATCAGTCACAACTCATGCAAATGCAATCAAGTATGTTTCCTCTTCATTTTGCGCAATCTTATATTCTTGGGCATTCAACAAATGATGTCAAAAGAGATTTGCGTGAACATCAATCAGCAAATTTTGGTTTTTAGGAACCTATCAACAACAAAAACAACGTAAAAGGGCTAATTTTTAGCCTTAGTACCTGTATTATGCAAAAGCCAATCATCCTTTAAAACGTGATTATTGCACAAGATAAAATTTTAACATTGATAGGAGCCATTATATAGAGATCCTTGATATGTAGATCTTTTGGTTCTATTTGTTTTTATTTTCTAACTGTTCTCCTGTTCTGTACCAAAAAATATTTTTTCGTGGTGGGAAGGGTTGTTCGCTATTTATTTAATAACTCTATCTTACTCATTATTATTTCTTATAGGCGTTGATATACTCGATTGCAGAATGTCTTCACAATCTCAAGAACGTTTTGGCAATGCAATTCTTTTTGGGAAAAGTTTTTTTTAGCGACAGATTTTTAAGCATTAAAACTATTTTGTCTCTTACATCACTTCATGTGAAATGTTGTTTCATTTGTAGGCAACTCTGTTTTTACGGTGGACCAAGAGAAAACGTTGAACAGATCTCATCTTGCGGAATGGATGGAAGGGTTGTCGTATGGCACCTTAAGGTATAGCCTTTTCATAAGTATTGTATTCGCACCTAATGATCGAAAAGGGCTAGTTGCCGATTTGATAGAACAGCTTTCTGGCCATTATCACCAAAACGCTAAACTTATGCACAAGTTTGGCAAATCAGCGAAGAGATCTGTAAAACAAAGAAAATTTGAATTGCCGGGACCATCAATTGTTTGATAAACAAGAAATGTTTATTTAAAATCGAGTTTCTCTAAAAACAGTATCACAAAAAGCGTTCACCTTGTAAACCAAAAAGCGTTCACTTTGTAGACAAAACATGTTCACTTCGTAGACAGAACATGTTCACTTTGTAGACAGAACATGTTCATTTTGTAGACAAAAGATGTTCACTTGTAGACAAAAAGCGTTCACTTTGTAGACAAAACATGTTCGCTTTGCATATAAAAAGACTTCACTTTGTAGATAGAAAGAGTTCACCTTGTAGACAAAAAGCGTTCACTTTGTAAACCAAAAAGCGTTCACTTTGTAGACAAAACATGTTCACTTCGTAGACAGAACATGTTCACTTTGTAGACAAAAGATGTTCATTTGTAGACAAAAAGCGTTCACTTTGTAGACAAAACATGTTCACTTTGTAGACAGAACATGTTCACTTTGTAGACAAAACATGTTCACTTCATAGACAGAACATGTTCACTTTGTAGACAAAAGATGTTCATGTGTAGACAAAAAGCGTTCACTTTGTAGACAAAACATGTTCACTTCGTAGACAGAGCATATTCACTTTGTAGACAAAAGAATGTTCACTTGTAGACAAAAAGCGTTCATTTTGTAGACAAAACATGTTCACTTTGCAGATAAAAAGACTTCACTTTCTAGATAGAAAGAGTTCACCTTGTAGACAAAAAGCGTTCACTTTGTAAACCAAAAAGCGTTCACTTTGTAGACAAAACATGTTCACTTTGCAGATAAAACATGTTCACTTTGTAGATAGAGAGAGTTCACCTTGTAGACAAAAAGCGTTCATTTTGTAGACAAAAAAGAGCTGATTGGTCGAACAGTGATTTGTTCTGTGGTTGGTTAATTTGAACAAATGTCTGGATAACTACAGAGCGTTAGGTGAAATAAACCTCTCTATAGAAGGAAGTGACATCATTTATCCCAGCCATATTGCATTCTAGTGCGGCTTATTCTCAGTTATTTTTTAAGCATTTTCATATGTTATTTGCCTTTAAATTTTCTAATGATGTTTTACTCGTATAGCCGTCTAACAACCAGATATTAAACAGAGTAGTAATTTTTACAGACCCTTGAGAAGTCCATGGAGGATTTGAAGATAGTGTGAAGACAAAGAAGTTATTAATTACAGCTAGGATCTCCCGGATTTGAGCAAAAACAAAAGCAGAAAGTAACTATTTCATGTGTTGATCTAATGTAGCAATGTTTAATGATTTGCATTGCATCACAGAAAAGTGTAGATTTTTATGTCATCCTTTATTTTTCATCACATAACAGAAGACTCACTTTCAATTTCAAGTATTCTGCTGCCAGAACAAAATACGTTTCCAAAATAATTTCGTAGAAAAGGTTTTTTTAATTTTCACCATTGATTATTGGGTTAAACAGTCTAAATAAGATGTGTTCCCACTTGCATTCCGACGTTGCCATGTCTGATATCCTGCCCAAGATAATATCTTGAAGACTTCTATTTATTGTTCATTTTTTGGCTCATGTCTCTAATTGATGTACCATTCATTGGTTGATTGGGAATCGATAAGAAACTGCACGAGTTGCAAGTGACTTAGAAATGCATGTGCCATTTGCGCCAGCCTCATTAACAAACGAAGAACCTGCCCAGTATCATGATGTCTTCTAGGAACTGATTACATACTTCGTTGAACAGATTATGGTGACAAGTTTTTGATTTTTTAGTTTTTGTTTGAGCAATAAAACGGTTTGCATGCAAGTCGAAAATGTAACTTAATTTTTCCTTTGCTCTGTGCTTGGCGTGATGATATCGTAAGTCACTGAAAATATATAGGTCACTTCAATAATTAGCAGCTTAAATAATTTAATGCTGTAAGAAGACAGCTTTACTAATTAAAGACCTCAATTATTGCAGAGACAATGCATTCCATTATAGAATTATGGGATTTTCTCCATAGGTAATTGCTCTAGGGTGAAAATTCTTGTGCTTTCCTGGAGTCATTCTGCTGTATGTTACGCCCCTCTGCGTCATTCAGCATTTTTTCTTTATATCATTTTCTTTATTTTTGTCATTTCCGGCGAGCATCTTTTCTGTAAAAAACTTGAATGCAAATCATATGAGCTGCTTAGGAGGGGCGGGGTCGAATGATTTCAAAGATCGTAATAAATGCTGGAAGTTTCCAGCTTTAATATTCTGTGTGGTTGTCGAGAGCTTTCGGGGCAGTCAATACGTTCGACAACGATATGAAGTTGATGATGAAAATACAGTAGCTAGCTATTCAACATATACTGATGGAATACAGTGGGATTCCCTCTAGTCTGACTAAAGGCCCCTTACCAGGCCTGTGGAGCAGGGATGGCAAAAACCCCAGACCTGTTGCAGGCAGACGTTTCAGCAACTTTTCTTTTAAGGTTTTTTTAAGCGCCAGGCACTATCTTAAATCCTTCATGAATAATAAGAGACCCAAATAATCAATTTTCCTTCCGTCAGTATAAGCTTGACTCAAACTGTGCGATTAGAGACCTCATTGCTTATTTTGGCTAGGTTTTTATCGGAGTGACGTCATAATACATATTCTTGCAGAGAAGTACATGCCCATCGTTTACAATCGCTGCTTGTCGCACGGTTGCCAAGACCTTGACAAGAACAAGACATTGCTTGTGCGTATGAAGACAGCTTGCTCGTCTTCCTGTTGTAATTTGTTCAAAATGCATTTGATAATCTTGAGGTATTCACATGTATCTAGATAACATTTTTCGAATTAAAACACCATAAATCTTCAGTATGAATTTAAAGATAGAGAACCGATCTGAATGGAGACAGATGTTTCGTAACACCTGTGAATAATTCAATGTAAAGAGAATCGATGCATTGAGAAGCAGAGGGAGAAGAGAAGGAATAAAAAAAGACATGATAGTCATCTCATAAAGCCTACTATGCAATTTTCTTCTTCCTCCTTCTTTCAGTACTTACAATGTGCTGTATATGTATTAACTTGTGTTTTACCCGCTATCGGGATCATAGGTGCACGGGGCGGGGGGATGGGGGGGCTTCTGCCGCACTGGTTTCAGGCAGCTGGTTTTTTCGAACAAAACTCGGGCAGGAGGTTTCTCCAAAAACAAAATGTATCAGAAAAACTACATTTCGAACATTTTTATAAATCTCTGAGATGAGTAAAGTGGCCGTTATCGTGAGCGCTTTCAGAAGTAATGGAATAAGGTTGAAGAAACCTGGTGTGAAAACACAAAAAGCGACATAAACATCAACAGTGAAAATAGTGCTTCAGAGGACTGTTTTGGAAGTAAAAGAAAACAGCTATTATGCTGTCATAAATGACATAACGTCTGACAGCACAAACAAATGTCAGTTTTGCACTGATTGGTGTCGGAAAGGAATTTTTTTTGTTGAATTTTACAAACTTAATCTTGAGCGGTTGTACAAAGCGGTCAAAGACTAGCTTCTATAATGGATAAAGTCTTGGGAGAAATCTATGCGCAGTTTAGTGACATGACCGAAATATTTTATGTGCTTTGGGCAATGATGTGAAGGAGGCATCAGGGGCCCTTAGGAAAAATCTGTCACGGACTTCTACTTATACACTGGAAGAATATCCCATCTAAGAGTGTAAAGCACGTCGAACAAAATAGAAAAATGTAAAAATAATAGTGTGTGGGCTAACTGAACCGAGACCAACTCAACCCAGGCCCACTTAGCTCGGGCTGATTAAAACTCAGCCTACTCAACCCGGGCCCACTCAACCTACAATGCCTGCCAAAAGTCTTGGAACACTGACGTCGATTTCCAAGGTCAATGCCTGCCAAAAGTCCTGAAACGCCCCTGGAGAGAAGGGGCGGAAGTAGTAATTTTTTTCATGAAAGGAATGAAAGATATCAAAGTACTTTCGGCAGGCATTGTAGGCCCACTGAGCCTAGACCCAATCAGCCTGGGTTCAATCAACCCGGGCTCAATCAACCTGGGCCTACTCAGCTCAGGCTGACTCAACCCGGGCCCACTCAACCCGGGCCCACTCATCCCAAGCCCACTCATCCCGAGACCCACTCAACCTCAACCTAGGTCCACTCAGCCCGGGCTGACTCAACCTAGATCCAATCAATCTGGGCTCAATCAGCCTGAGCTCAATCAACCCAGTGTAAAACCGCATAAAAGGGGGTTTTACCAATGTGAGTTCGTTATAGGCAGAAATGCTCAAAAATACGGCAATGGCGGATAAAATCAAAATATACAACACTTTTGCTTTTGGTAATGAAAATGATGATGATGATACTCTGCACAGATGTGATGGGGCTAACAGTAGATCGGTGATTGACGTAATTTCTTTGAATATCGTTGTCAGGGGCGTTTTGAAAATTTTTGCCTCGTCGATCTCTATTATTTGGCCCAATTGCTCTTTCATCAAGTTAGCAAGCCCCTCTGTTATATCTTCTAACTGGCGGAACAGCTTGCACAGTTTAACGATGGGTTCTGTGGTGGTTTGTGTTGTCGTTTTCGTCTGAATTTGTGCTTCAAAAACTGGGTTCATTGTGTCCACGGCCACAGGAGATTTTTCTTGCAATGGTTGCTTCAACGGGCGTCTTCTGCAATATTTGACCACGTGTCCCACTGTTTTAAAATAATTACAAATCGGCTGGTCGTCTGTGGTTCGCAGGTATCGATACATGTTCATCCTCTATTCCTTCGGCACGGCTGTCCTCACACGGGGCACCAATGTCAAATCGCTTAAAAGGGGGTTTTACCAATGTGAATTCGTTGTAGGCAGAAATGCTCAAAAATACGGCAACGGCGGATAAAATCAAAATTCTTTTTTTTACGGCAATGATTCAACTAACGACTAAAAACAACAAGTTCGACAAATAACAGCACGGCTCCAACAGGCACGACAACTAGCAACAGAGCTTCTAGTAGTGCGACAAAAGTTTCGAAAAAACTAAACCTAACTATAAAACCACCCCTTATATACCCTAAAGAACAATATAGTTTACAAAAGCTGATGCAATCGCAGCGCAATGATGCAAATGTCATGTGATGTCCTGCAATGAATGGGAACCCTGTGTTGAAAAACCTAGACCAACTCAACCTATGCCCATTCAACCTAGGCCCATCTATCCCAGAGCCCACTTAACCCAGGCTTTTATAGTATAGAGAACAGCCTGCCTCATACTATAAAAGACTCATTGTCTGTTGATAAATTCAAAATATTGATAAAAGAATGGAATGGTGATAACTATAAATGTAAAAACTGTCGGTAGAACAACATCAGTGGAAACCCCTTTTGAAGTTTTATTTATGTAAAATATTTAATTTTTGGTATTAGAATTATTCTGTAAAATTTTCTTTTATAGATAGTTGGTTTAAATTGGCTGTTGTATTTAGCTATTGTAAATACCAACTTTGAATAATGCAAAAATGATAATAATAATAATAATAATAATAAAAGCTGATTCAACCCAGGCCTTTACACCCCGGGCCCACTCAACCTGGACTGACGCAATTGGGGTCCACTCAACTTAGGCCTACTTAGCTCGGGCTGACTCAACCTAGGCCCACTTAACATGGGTTAATCAGCCTAGGTTCAATCAATATACTAAAATGCGTGCGGTACAACATGATGAATTTAAATAACGATCAATGTAGGTAAATTGTACCAGGAAAATTTTTTTAAAATAATTAACGACGTATCGAGTATAGCCCGTTATCAAGTGATAACGGATAATTAATAAATAATTTACTTGAAAATGGGCTATGCTCGACACGTCGTTAATTATTTTAAAAAATTTTTCCTGGTACAATTTACCTACATTGATCGTTATTTAGGTTCAATCAACCCGGGCTCAATCAACCTGAGACCACTCAGCCCCGGCTGACTCAAACGGGGCCCACGCATCCTGGGCTGACTCAACCTGGCTTGACTCAACCCTGACTCAGCCGGGGCTGGCTCAACCCGGGCCCACTTAGCTCGGGCCCATTCAAACCGCGTCCACTCAACAGAGGCCCACTCAAACGAGGCCCACTCAACCTAGGCCTACTCAACCTAGGCCTACTCAACCTAGGCCTACTCAACCTAGGCCTACTCAACCTAGGCCTACTCAACCTAGGCCCATTCATTGGTTTATGAATTGCATCAAAACTTTAGGAGAGTGTGCCAAAATTAAGGAAATTCACCATTCTCAAGCTCTGTCCCCGTCGACGTTCACCAGCTATGCCTCGTACGGTACAGGATAAAATCGTAACAAGGGTGCTCAATGGCAGAAAATTTCAGTAACTAAGGAGCACCGCAATGCGACGAGAATAAACAACAACAAACACACAAATAAATGATGGCTAATTTAAAAAGCTGATCTAAAAAAAGACTGGATCGAGCTTATCCAGCCCAGCGTTGATTCCACATTGCAGCGTCCATCTTGAGACCGCGCAGCGTTGTATGAGACTAGAGAGCAATCATGTTGGTTTCAGTTCAACTTGTTTTTTCATAGCAAAATTGAAAGTAACCGTTGAAACAAAAACTTGCATTATTCGTAAGTGACGTTTTTGTCGTGGTATTAAGCTCATTTAAGAGAGAATCCACTGTTCACGTATTTTCCTAGGCCTGTTGTAACTTAGAATATTTAAGAATTCAATGATTAATGCACAATTTTTAAGGCGCAGCACTGTGTGTGCGTCGTTTTAGCAAGTGGCAGCCCAAAGCTTTTGGCGCGAGAGGTCTCAAAACGGAGAGACTCGATCAGCTTCCTTATGTTGATGTAGGAGAACAATAAGTTGTTCGATCTAGCCTTTTTTGAGATCAGTGATACACAACCACTTTACGTCACAAGGACCACGTGACCAGAGATCGGACCGCGTTTTTGTTGTGACACATCTTAGCTCGAGTGGGTGTTGGAAAACCCCGTTTATTGAGGAAAGTAATTCGCAAATGAAAAAACTGAGTCCACCATCGTTTCCAGCGACGTTTCTTTGATAATTTAAGCGAATAAAAATGTTCGTGTATGCACTTTAAGCTCACCTTTATGCGTCTTTTAAGCCCAATTTGTACAACTGCTGAAGACTGAGTTTTGCAAAATTTAACAAAAACTTTCTTTCTGACACCATTCAGTGCAAAACTCACACAATCTGGCGTTAGTTCGAGCTGACGAAAGTTAGATGTTTGATAATAGCCGCTTTTTTGCTTCTTTAAAAACCTTTTCAAGCACTAATTATGCTAGTGCTGTTCTTGTCGCTTTTTGTGTTTAATCCAATTCGCTTTTTGTACTTCTGGTGTATTCAAGATAAGAATAGTTCCGCACCATATCTTTATGTTTTGATGAAGGGTCCACAAATTGTTTAGGACAGACTTCCCTGACGTACTTTTACGGCAATAATATCATGCTTATCAGTAGATTTACATTCTCTCTTGCCTATAATGCTCTCACCCTGTCCACTACCCTGAGTACCAGACTCACTTTATATAAAAACAATATGCGCATATTTATATATGTATATAGTGAGTCTGGTACCCAGGGTACCTGTCCACGAGCCATCAGAATAACCAACTTTTTACAATAATAGCTTAAACTGAGACCTACGAATTGTAGAGTATTTGGAGAGGGTGTGACACCCCAGAAACTTAATTCGACTGTCTGTCACTTTTTGTGGTTTTTGGCTACACTGCAAAATCCCCCATACCGTAATGCTTCGAACAAGCGCCCCCTCAAATAAGAGCCCCCCTCGAATAAGCGCCTCCCTCAAATAAGCGCCCATCCTGGAGCCTCAAAAATTAAATAAGCGCCTGGGCGCTTATTCGAGGCATTACGGTAATTGGCTCGGCAGCCACTCATAAATTCAGAAAGCGCTTCGTAAGGGCACATGTAGCCGAAACAGGGGAACCCCTGTAAGCATAGAGTAGTGATTTTGCAATTGTTTTGGCATTATGTTTGCAAAAAGAGAAGAGGGCACAAAAATATGAAAGTTTGGCGCAGTCCTTACATCTTAAAGACTGTAAGATTCAATTCAGGAGCACAAACTAAAGGGTCAGGCTGTCACATACCCAAATATTTCCAACCAGTCCGTCCCAAGCTAAACTAAAATTACTCGATTTAACTCTTTGGCCACTGCAGCTGGTCCCAGAACTGTAGAATAAAGACCATTTTCATAGTTGTAGCTTAGCATGCCTGAAATTGACCATTACCTTATTTGGTGATCAAGGGGGGGTTTCAAGGGGATCAAGAATTAAGGTGAGCTACTTTGAATTTTAGCTTTTTGTGGTATGTAGAATAAGTAAAAGATTGAGTGAAAGGCTCAGGAAATATCAAAACCCCATGGTTAAGATTTACAAAAAGCTAAAGTAAGGTCTGGGTCAATGGCGGCGCCAGACAATAGGCTCTGAGGAGGAGGTAAAACAAAAAAATTTAGGCCACACCCCTCTTACTACCAGGAAACGCCCTTTTAACAAAATGGAATGCCAATTTCACCTAAAGGGAACGCCCATTACTAACTTTTAGTTACGTAAAGGCAGTTTGAAAATAAAAGGATTCCATAACAACAAGTACGTTGCCAAAATATTACCCTTCCCCTAACATTCTCTCGTCGAATTTAAAAGAAATATAAAATTGACCCTGCTGAGAACTGGGGGACATGTCCCTCAGTCCTCCCGTTGCACCGCTTTTGGTCTGCGTGCAGAGAAAGAAATTCAGTCTATTTGGAGTTTAGGGCTCAGGCTAACAATTGCAAACGAAGAATCAATAATCTCTTCAAAGACTTTAAGTATTTTTTAATAGAATAACTTAACTGACTGTTTCCGTCGAAGTGTCGTATTTTTCCATATGGGTGAAGTAAATAACCAACGAAGTAAACAACATACGAAAGAAATCACTCCCAAGATGCACCGCGCAAAAGCGTCAAATGACGTCATGAGGTAATTTGGCTATTGCGAACCAGCCTTTCCGACCCGTCACGCTGCAAACGGGTAACACATTTTTTCAATGCTGAGCAAATGAAAAACAAATTACAAATAAAAAACAAATTACAAATAAAAAACAAATTACAAATAAAAAACAAATTACAAATAAAAAACAAATTACAAATAAAAAACAAATTACAAATAAAAAACAAATTACAAATAAAAAACAAATTACAAATAAAAAACAAATTACAAATAAAAAACAAATTACAAATGAAAAACAAATTACAAATAAAAAACAAATTACAAATGAAAAACAACAGAAAAACAACTTTTCAAATCAATAGACCATCATAATGCGACACACATCTGCATGTTGAAAAATATATTGCCATATTCACAGAACATTGCAACTTTATACGACCATTTGCTCGAAATGGAAATATCGATGGATACAATAACTGGAAATTTGTTTAAAATTGTGTATGAATTTACAATGTTTGCAAAAGAATTACAGAAAATGTCAAATCGAAATAATTACAACACTTTTTGTTATTCTCTCTAAACGATATATGAAGGTACTATTGTCCAAAATGTTTCAATGATTAGAGAAAAATCAAAATAGGGATGACAGCCAAGTTACACGGTGACGTAGAACCGCGAGGACGAAAATTGCATGTCTGCATACCATGCTCACGTGGAATTGACAAGTTCACGTGAAAGATGCCCATTTTTCGTGTTTTGAATTTGACATTTTCAATAACTTGACTTCTACTGCTTGTTTCTCCGTTAGCTTAGGGGGCATCAATATTGTCCGAAACTCAACTTTGTCCCCCTCTTTGAGCTCGTATTCACTCTCCACGCTGAAATCAACAAAAAATTGAAGTTAGCAATCAATTCAGAAGAAAAAGTATATTTAAAGAACATGAATTGAGCGCTAAATGCTCATTGCCACCAAGCCAGGGAAGCCTATACCCAAAGAGGGCAAAAAGGCAAAGTGCCTAAAAATGGCAAAACAGTAGCAAAATGAAGATAATTGCTTAATTTTGCGAGGAAAAGGGTGATCATTGCCCCCACGCTGCCCCCTGTTGCTCTCATGGTGCAGGATCCTTGCACT
The DNA here is from genome assembly GCF_057945365.1 of Rhopilema esculentum. Lineage (NCBI taxonomy): Eukaryota > Metazoa > Cnidaria > Scyphozoa > Rhizostomeae > Rhizostomatidae > Rhopilema > Rhopilema esculentum. The sequence goes on from NC_142827.1 coordinate 11,672,317, forward strand.
AAACTCCAGTGGAATGAAACATGTAGCCAAAGTTAAAGATGTTGTCTAAACCAAAACAGGACTCCCACTTCACCCTCTACGGCCATATATCATACTGTGAGATGCCATCAAGACATCAGGCTAGTTAATACCGTAATTTCTCTAAAACGCGCACCCTCCAAAAATCGCCAATGTTGTTCGAAACTGACAACAATTCTTTTCTTGCCAACAACGAGAATGTCGTGGACGGAAATGATGATGGTGATAAAAAAATGGGCATTGTTATTGAAGTTGACTGAACAAGACATTTACGTTTTAATCAATCAATGAAAGTTGTTTTTAATCTAATTTTTGATGAAAAACTAACTAAGTGGAATGACAAAAATTTAGAAAGCGCCCACACTCGAAAAAATGCCCCCCTCCTCGAAAAAATGCCCCCCTCCTCGAAAAAATGCCCCCCCTTAAACAAGCGCCCAACTAAAGCAAACAAAAATTTAAAAATGATGATTAAATGAAATTTAATCAGAGTTAATTTCACGAGGGGCTTTTGAGCGTCAACTAAATCGCTTGAGATTGTTGTTATTACTATTTCGTTATGTTTTCTTGTTCCACGCTTCCTCGCGTTTTTTCTTGTATCTGCTCTACTAGTTTATGGGCAATGCAGGGAGTCTTTCGGCCTCCTGTGAATTTGATTTGTATAACCAGGGTAAGATTTGTGTTTCGTGGCGTGTTCATTCCCTTGGTTAATCTAGGGGTATTTAAGGTTTTGGCATAGTGTGGGTCTCACCTAGCTTGGTGAAGCCACAATACAACTAGGCTGTTTTATTGTATTTTCCCAGCCCTCCCTCCCTCATTTTGTTTCTTTATGCTAAATGCCTTTTCAGTATAACTTTGCGTGTTGAGTTTCTTTTATGGCATCGTTAAAACCTCTCATACCTTTAGGCATCCTTTATGCTTCTTAGAGTTTTCTGATGCTATTAGGTAGGACTGGTGCATCGGCTATTGGTGGGGAAAAGAAGCTTTTCCTGTCCATTCCCTCCCAATTATCAATCATGTTTGGGGGTTATTGTGTAACTTTCCTTAGTAACCCCTATATGGTAGGTTGAGCGATTGGCGCCGATGCACCAACGGCCCAACTGGCTCTCGATGATGTGGGAACGTAGCCTCATGACTGACCTTTCTGATGTCTATGGCAGTTTTTCTGAAGGAGCTTCATGCCCTTTATATTGCATTGGTATTTCATTCCCGAGTAAGTAAATTAAAGCGCCCAGGGCACTTTTAGAGGAAATACGGTAATCAATGGCTCTACAACTCTTCTTATGCTTTTTTGCATGGATCTCCTAATTGCATTGATGTTTCTGTTTCTCGTGCAAAGTTTAGGGGAATAAATATCAAGGTAAGTGTGTACCAGATGTGAAATATTGAAGTTGAAAATAAATGTTCAGAATTGAGTCAACAGTCAAAAATTAACTATTAGAAACTAAACTTTTCTCTCAGGTTATTGACTGCTAAAAACGATTATAAGATTACGATCCATGAATGTTATTTAAAAAAGGTATCAGACACAACTATTCTTACACTAGTTATTTAAACATCTCAGTAGGCACTATTGACAAATGTACGAGTGAGAAAAGTTTGGCTTCCTGTCATGAGAATTTAAAATACGTTTGTGCGAAAGAGGTTTTTGAGGATGAAAATTTTCGGCAGATTAGTACTGACTCGGTTTTAAAAAACATCAAGCCAAAATTTGTCTTTAGAGCAACTTTGGATCTCTCAAAATTGTACAACTTTGGAACTGTCAAAATTGGATCTCGATACTTTTTCACTGTGACTTCTCTAAAACTAGGGGGCTTCAGAACTGAAGGCCCCCAAGACCTGCATCCTTACTAGAAAGTTTCAACCTTAGTGGCTTCGAGGCTAGCAGGTCGGTGGCCAACTGGATAAAGCATTTTTTATTGCTTTCAGTCTATTAACTTTGTAGTTTACATAAGTTGCGATGGTCATCCCTTTCAAAAATTTTAACGAGTAATTTGAGTTTTACGATATGTGAAACATTACATAAAGATAGCATTGAAACAAGCCTTACTCTGATATGTGAACAAAATAATGCTTTTCATCACTTTCCTCGTCTGGTTTAACAAATCCATGGCCGTGCGAACGACTAAACTCGGTTACAGTGCCAGTCTGAACTGGACTATCAGCAGCCATTCGAGACCTAAAAGAGAAAACAATCCACATTTACATGCAATAAAATCGTAGAAATTCATAGGCGCAAGTCTATTCTCAGCTCACCACCAAAATCTTGAGAACATTTTCTTATTGACAATCGCATCAAAACAACATTGAGCAACTCTAATCACAGCAAAAGTGGGACAAAGCAACAGTGGGACAAAGCAACAGTGGGACAAAGCAATAGTGGGACAAAGCAAAAGTGGGACAAAGAAAAAATGATTGGAAATAATAGCTACGACAATACAAATTTTTGGTATTCAGTAGAGACAAGTTCATATAACAGTATCGAAATTTTCGTTCCAAACTTTAATTTGGTGTTAGTTCTTACCCTTATTCGTTCTTGCCCGTATTCATATAGAAGGTAGGAAATGGGTTACAAATTGGCAATCACGTTTGAATAACAATGCATAAATAAGCGGATCATAGTAAATAGAATGTACTATCAGCCAGGAAGATACAGATACCAGGACAAATCTTTTTGATACTCTTTTTGCGAAATTTCCAATGAGACCTGTAGAGAGAATTCCAAAAAGATGTAGTACTTAAATCCTTATAAATTTTATTTGGGATTGCAGCAACTGAGAAAAGTGAACTGGTACTGCAAATTTGCTGAATGGTGTGGTAGCATTTTCTAATAAATGTCCACTCTTATCTGAAGTTAAAGGCGGAACCTGAGTATGACAGGTATTGACAAGATCATGACAGGTATTGACAAGATCATGACAGATATTGACAAGATCATGGCAGGTATTGACAAGATCTTGTATTTCAACATAGTCATTTCACATTTGCTGTTATCATTAACAGCTCGTGCCATCTGCAAACTTCTTGGTATCAATCATGTATAAAATCAATTCAGCAGGTGCTTCTGAAAAGTGCAAATAACCTTCACTCAAGTGTCATTTTTCACTCGTGTAACAACGCGGGCATGTGCGATCACAAGTACACAGCTCTCTCCAGTAATGCTTTGCAGCCTTGATTATTGGCAAATGGATTGGACAAGAGCACAGTCGAAATATTTTCTTTGATTGTCTAGAAACATTAATAGCCAAAATAAGTTCACAAATTTATGGAGGAAAATTTTTCGGAGAATTGACGTTAATAAAAATAATTTCGGGCCAGAGGTAAACACGTCACTGCTTATTGGGTGTGAAAGCGCATGAAAGTCTGGGAAAAAATAAGTGACCATGGTCATTGCATGCTCAGAAAACAGAGGTCATGCATATTTAGGTAGCTTTATAAATTCTATTTATTAGATGATTTAAAGATGATTTAAAGATGCTCTTATAAACAACACTTCAGAAGATACTTCGAAACTGCTTAAAGTTAAGAAACTTCACTACTGGAAAAGTATTTTTCAAGCAGATAATGTGTACGATGGCCCAGTAGGCTCACTTCAGTTTTCTTTTTTTACACATTTAAGTTGTACCTTTTGACACTTCAGTTATGTTCTTTTGCAGTTCAGTTGTGCTCTTTGTTACAGTTCAGTTTTGTATGTTTTTGTTCTTCAGTTTTCTTTTTTGGCAGTTCAGTTTTATTTCAGTAGACAGTTCAGTTGTAGTTTTAGAACACAGTTAAATGATAATTTTTGGCAGATGACCAACGAGGTTTATTCTAAATGAGGTTCCAAACATTTGCAACCCAAAAAAATTCGTACCAGTGGTTTCTGGTATTTCAAAAAGCTTTTGAGAAACATTATGATCAGATTTTATATGGAAACGAAGCAGTGTGAATCGGGTCTCATTTCAGGCTTCAGCACTTCAAGCACCTTTTCCACTGAATCCCTTGTTCATGGTACTGTCATAGAGAAAAAATTTTCTAAAATCCAAAGATGAAGTATGAATGTGACCATTAAAATGGCAGATTAGTGTCCTTTTATCAATCTTATATCAAAAGTTGACATGAAATTTAAATTGGTTAATCTCAGGAGAGTAAGCCCATGCTGACATTGTAGTATCTTAATGAATATTGATGTCATGATTAGGGGTTTTGCTTAATATATGCATTGTATGGGACTATTATTCAAAACTAGTAGTTAACCACATAAAAACTTCCTTTTTGTCAGATTTCAATCATTGAAAATTATTAGGGGGGAGGACCTATTTGCAGATGTTCCTTCACATTGTCAGGGGTTGTACACAGCAAATATAAAACCGAAGTAGAATGTTCACCTAAATGAAACTCAAAAAGAAACCTTTTTACCCAGTTCACGAGCTCAGTAAAAAAATGTGACAAACAATCCAAGTAGAAGTCTTTATTCAAGCTTGAGGAGTGGAAATCTTTTCCAGCAAAGGATTATAAGGAAAACACTTTGGCACTTCCCATTCCCATACATGTGTTTTTGCAAGAAAGATTAATTCTAAGCTGTGCCACAGACTTTGGTCATAATCCTCTTGAGATATCTAAGATCATTTTGTCTATTCTTCATTGATATGTGAAGGGAGCAGTTGTCAATGAAGGTATGGAATCATTGATAAATACATGCATACATCTAGTTCAGTCTACATGTTAAAGGGATTGACTCAATGTGCAATACCTGACAGATTTACACGCACAAGGCCATGGATAACCCTCTGGGGGAAGAAAACTAAAAGATTCAAACTGTAACAAAGCATATGAAGCCAAAAAAATGATTTACACAAAAGTTTGCAGCATGCGTTTCTTTTACCAGGTTGAATCAGAAGATAGTTTGCTATTTTTAGGTTACAACGTCAATATTTGTTAGGTCGTCTTAATGCACTTGAAGTTGGATACAGGGACATATTTCAAAGTGGGGCCAAAATTTAATGATTATGTTTGCATTAAAAAAGGCCGCCACCATGGTTGGCAGCAAGAAAAACTTTAGATTATCTAGAATATAATTTGATGGGAGAAATGCTAACGGTTCCATAATTTTATCTATTTTAATGCTGACATGAAAAGAAGGGGTCTTCCAAAGTTTTAGAATTATCTTAGCATAACAGCGAATAATCAACTTTTTTACAAATGAATGAACCCAAAATAAGATGGAGAGAGAAAATAAATAAAACATAGTTTGGCAATAAAGCATTAGCCAGTGCCCTAGTCCACACACGCTGCCTCATACACATACGCTAATAAGCATGAACTTCGTGAACTAAAGACTAAGTCTGGCCTTAGGCCTGGGATCTCAGAAAGTAGATGAAGGGGTAAGGTCATGTTGAGTTTATTAACGACCTATTGAATTCAATTAAAGCAGTCAAACTATTTTGCTATAAAATGTTTAAATGACTAAATAAAGCATTTCCTATTTTTGGACCTCCCTTTCAGACCAATTACTGGTCAATGGGACGCACATTATCATTTTTTGAGATAAAGCACTCGACAGGCCAAATAAAAACTTGCTGCAGGCCGGAGTTGGCCTGAGGGCTAGAGTTAAAGAATGGCTGATCTACACAATGGACATGGGCCTCTCTATTCATTAGCTCTAGAACTGACTTTATTGTCCTTCTTTGTAAGCTTTCTATTAACTCAAATAACAAGATATAGCAACTCTCTCAAATCCCAAAATGAGGATAAAGTGTTGCTTTAGCTGTTTCTAAAGATTTACAAAGATTTCTATTGATCACAAAAAATATGGCAAAAAATATGTTAAAGGCCTTGAAAATAATAGAACGGACAAGAAAGGAGCAGAGAGTAGTGACAGTGAAATTCTGATACAGACTGATAAGATTTCAGCCTAATTCACAAAACATTGCAACTTTATGCCTCTTTATCCTGCCCATGTGCAAAATTTGGGTGCAAATTTTTATAAATGCCAAATTACCTGAATGGACAATCACTGTGACTCTGCAACCCAAGCAATATGTTTTCTTGTAAGGGTATTCAAGTAAAATTATGATAAAAGTACAAATTGTGAATTAGATTTTTTAGCATGGAGTGCTCCAGCTTTGGGAAATTTAAATACCCTTGTTTCTTAAAAGTTTCTTGATTATGATATGTCATTATTTTCAACAAAAAATTGTTGGGGAGGGTTTTCACATAGATCTGTCTGCTTCATCAGAACGTTGCATGTTTGGCTTATGTCTAGAGTGCAAGATAAGGCTGATGCTTTGTTTAAAAATTTTACAAATGAGGTCTTGAACAATCAGATTTACTGGAATACGTGGGAATGGGTAGAGGTAGATTATACTGAAGTTCAATCCAGAAGAAAGTCAAAGAAAAATTAATAGGTGAAGCCATAGAGGGACTTACTGAGAAAATCCCTTATTTCTTGGTTCACACTTTCTTAAAGCGAGCACAAAGCAACCACCTCCAGTTCAAGATTTTTCGTATTCCATCCTAAAGTGCACTTTTTCAAGTCAATTTTAGTGAAAAATACCCCCTTCAAGGCCAAGGAAAAGTGCAATAGAACAACTCAAATTTTTTTAAGTCTGCATTTGTGTGCACCAGAAACAGAAATCGTTTGCGTTTGTCAGCAATGACCTTGATCATGACAAAACATCAGTTACCATCTTCATTAACAAGCTGCTATGAATACTGTCTATATAACATTGGTTCAGAAACATTGATATTTTCAATGATAGGCCATCATCCCAACTTAAAATCAACATGCTTTTAACTATCTTCCACAATTGTGTGAAAGAAATAGCATAGGCAGATTGGCATGGCACTTTTTGCATCATCCAATGGGAAGGGTGCTGTTGATGGAATGGAGGGGGACTGTGAAATGTGATGTTTTGATGGCAACTTTAGCCATGAAAGTTATTGTCCAATCACTTCATGACTTCTGTGCTGTAACAGGGAGCTCAGTCATGAAGTGGGGATTTTAAAGGTTGCCTCTGCTAAAATCACCCCAGAAGCAGACAAGTTAAGCCTTGCAAAATTTTTTGCTGAATCAAATGCCATCAAAGAAATAAAAAAAACAACATTCTGTAGCAGTAACACATGATGGAAAGATTTTGTGTTAACCACCTGGAATGTTCTAGAACTTCAGTTGAGATGGAGATGGCAGCTGATTAGTATGAAAGGGGTGCCAGGTACTTTGGCGTTACTGTGTAATCAGCGTATTTTCGATTAATGAATTTGTGAAACAAATTTTTATTATCCATGAATGTATGAATAGACATTCGTGAGTGACCTGTGAACTAGCATTACTCATGGCATGATTGTGTGAAAATGATTGTTTCAAGGGAATTTTGAAATACTTATTCTTTTACCATCAGAAAGTCTTGGTTTCCGGTACCAGACCAGATAAATAAAACCAGACTAAATTGTTTTAAAAAGCAAATTGCCCTCCTTGAAATACACTTTTCTTTGTTTCTATTCTTATTTACCTTCAAAAAGCTCACATTGAAAATACTAGGAGAGCTCTTTATTGCTCCCTTACTGAAAGCCTTATGGCTGGGCCTGTGTTCCCGTTCCTGTTAATAACAGAGGCACCTTTAAAGCAAATGAACTTCTAAAAATTTGGGGACATTAAGTTTTATCATAAAGTTATGAACAAAGTTTTATCTTTAGTAGAGAGGTGTTGCCCTCTTTGTGCACTTTTTTATATTCAGAGCTGTTAAAAGACTGTATAAAAAGAATATATACCAATTATATATACAAGCTTTCCAAATGTATGCTTTAAATTCTGTTAGGAACCAAGTTCAATATTTAAAACCATTTCCTAGTAATAGTATTAGCAAGTTGAACAACTGATTGCTTTCATTGACGAGATTCAGAGTGTAATTTGACAATTCTGTAAAGAGACTTCCTTTTGTTCTTATGTTACACTTGACTGTGGGAATCATAATTTTATTCTTTGTGTCTAAAGTTTTATGCCAGCTGACAAATCATATTGATAGAAAATTTTATGAACTTTTAGATTTCACGGTTTCTTAACTTTTTGCTTCAAGTACTGAAGTTTTTTAAATTTTTCTGTTTGTCTAATGCTTGTTTCTTAAAGAGAGTTCTTAAATCTATGCTGTCATTTAGATAGATCTGTTCTAGTGGTAGAGTAATTGTAATGATTGTACTGTTCACAAAAAGCAGGAACTTGCATATCCACCATAACTTCCCTCGAGAAGAAATTTCTGGTTGGAAGCACCATGAGCAACAGTTTTCCATTTCAAATTGCTCAATAAAATCTTGAAAAACTGGCAAGCTTGCCGTGATCAGATTTAAAGCTACTAGATGAAGCAATGCCTGATTATGTGCAGCACTATTTATGTTTGCCATTTGATTGTGCAAACTGTATCATATTTGAGAAAAGCTGCTTCCAAAAATAATCCTTCTGTAAGCTGCGATCCATTCTGTACAAAAATAATGCATTTCAAAGTGCACATCTAAGCATCGTTTGACTTTGTGGATATATGCATGCAGTGTAATAGGGTAAATAACTTGATAGCTCATCAGAGTTCTTCTTATTTGCCCTAAGCTTCATATTTGTAAGTAATTCAATAATCATGTAACCTGTAATAAAAAGCTTGAATTTATTTAAATGAATTGAATTGACAAGGGGAAGGTACGACCTTGTCAAACAAAAGTTAAACTCCTGGTCATTTATTGAAAATGCCTTCAAGCTTCCCCTGTTTGGAGAATGAACAGAGAAAATCTCAAAATATTCTACCCAACTATGTGACAAAATTCTTAACTAAAATATTAAATCAAATCCGTTTTTCTTGCTGGGGAGCAGCAGCCTGATCTTATTTGGTCTTCGGTTTGGCCTAATAATGAATGAAAGATCACACGCAGATTAAATTCATACTTACTGTGATGATGTACGAGTTCTTCTACATGGAATTGGGCTTGGAATCAGAAATGGTGGTCGGCGAGGTGATTTAGGAATATGGAATCCTTCCTTATCACTCTTCGACTCCTCGTGTTTGGCAAATGGTGACGACGCCATGATGATCCCCTGTTCAGTGTAGAGGAATAATTCTTTTGCGCCACCGCAATACTAGGCCAACACCTTCAGGCCTCTCTCCCAGTGCTCTCTCCTCCTTTCCTCTTCATTCTTAGTATGACGTCATTAAAAATCTATTTTAAGAATTTCTCAATTTCGACCACATAATCTGCATAATCTGAAAGAACGAGATAAAATACCTCTCATTGTACAAAATCAGCTAGATATGTTCAAAAGTGGGCGAGATATGACCAATGAAAGATTTCAAGTTTGCTAACGGATTACTGTTATTCTGGCCTGGTTCATAAAGTTATGAACCAAGACCAAATTACAGAGATTTGATGAGGCAAGAGCCTGTGCTTAAGTGGTCATATCCTAGCCAATTTGTATCACCTTGAACTGGTTTTGCATATTTTGAGGTATTACATGATGCCCTTTCAGTTCATGGGATCAAAATTCAAAAATTCTTAAGTCTGGTTTCCATGTCCCAGCGGTCATGTTGGCCCGCGTATGTCAATGACCCCTTGGCAGAGTAATGCGCCCCATCAGAAGCAAGCTTTGGCCGCTGAAAGGAACGAGTTATCCCGGCATTATTGGTTCTTAACATAATCTATTATCATATCCAGTCTCACTGTTTCGACAAATACATCGTAATAGGAACCAGGGCCGTCGCTGTCGAGGGAGGGTTGAGGGCTGTGACAGCCCTTGAAAAAGTATTCTGTTGCAAGATTGTGGAGTTCAATGCTATCTAGGGATGCATGGTTGAAAAATGTTGAAGCTTGTTGGCAAATATGGCTCATTCACTTTGCCAACATTTGGGACCTTGGACACAGTAGCCAATGACGTCTCAGATAGAAACTATTCATTTCATCCGAGATAGCGGGAGCTAGGAAGCTTGAGCCTTCTCCACCGTTCATTTCAAATTTTCAAATACCTGGTAATTTCCAAAAGGAATTGCTGAAGAAGTCATAACATCAAGGACGATTGTCTTTCCAACACCAGAGAGATTGTCTCTCCGACGATTGTCGATTGCCTACCAACACAACATCTAGATGTCATGTCTCTCCAACACCAGAGAGATAAATTAAGGCACATCGCAAAAAATCTGGAGCGGACTGGGAAGCTTATAGAAAAGTGAGGAATGAACTCAAAACTAGAATAAAGGAAGACAAGCGTAAACTCTTCAAGTCTGCTCTCTCATCAAGACGGCAACAAGATGTATGGTATCCATTCACAGAGTATTAAACTCTAGCCCTCAACCAACAAGGGCGAATAATAGTGATCTCAATCAGCACTTCAACAGCAAAGCTGAAAGAATCCTGGAATGTTCACCATCAAATAAAGATGACTTATTTAAAACTGTAGAAGGGCTACAATGCCAGGATAACAGTTTTACTTTGGCACCTGTTACTCACAATAAAGTTTTAAATACAACAAAGCTCCTAAGAAGCGATTGTTCCACTGGTCCTGACCAAATTTCCACACAATTTATAAAATTGCCAAGTTTCTTCCATCTCCTTTGTGTCATATAACCAACACCTGTATTCAATCGTCAGCTTTTCCAACGAAATGGAAAACAGCTCGAATATCCCCGATTCCAAAGGTAGATTATCCAAGAGCAAACGATGGCTACAGACCTGTTTCGATATTGCCAGTATTGTTTAAAATTTTCGAACGTTTGGTACTAAATCATATTGTTGCTTTTAATGAGAAAAAACAAATTCTAAACGAGAAAGTTTGCGGATTCAGGAAGGGACACTCGACGGTAACTGTGTTACTCGGTATTAAAGATATGATAGTACAGGCAATGGGAAGAGGTGAAATTACATTAATGGTTCTTGCAGACTTTTCCAAGCGTTTGATACAATTGATTACAAAACTTTGCTTTACAAGATGCATGCTCTCAAGTTTTCAAATTTGTTCTTGGAATGGCTGGTAAACTTCCTTCATAACCGTCACCAGTTTGTTCAAGTGGATGATAAAATGTCAGAACTGATACAGACTAGATTCGGTGTACCACAGGAATCAATACTGGGTCTTGTTTTGTTTAACCTGTATGTTACTGACAAATCGAACAGCCTTGTTTTCAATATGCTGATGATACAACAATTATCGTACAAGGAAGACCAAAGAACTGTTACTCCCTTGAGAATGCCATGAACAGTGACCTAATGAAGCTAAATTCGTGGTCGGCATCTGCTAATCTTGCCTTAAATCCAAAAAAGACGAAGGTCATGGTTCTCAGCACAAAGCAGCTATCACGTCATCACAATCTCGATGATTTTACTCCTGCGCTAAAAATTGGACAACAACCAATTGAACGTGAAAAGTCAGCAAAATTACTAGGTGTTATCTTAGACCAGCATCTTTTGTGGGAAGAGCACGTAAACAAGATAACATCATCCTGTTTTGGGGCTCTTGCCATAGTAAAAAAATTCAAAAATATCATGACACTAAAACTGAAAAAGCAAGTTACCGAGTTGCCAATAATATCCAAAATGGATTATGCCGATGTCGTATTTCATCCTCTTTCATTAAAACTTCAAAAACGACTACAAAAGGTGGAGAATGCAGCTGCCAGATTTGTTCTAGGTCGTTACGTTAAAGAAAAGGATATCATATCATTAGGCTGGTTACTTATGAAAGATAGACGAGAATGGCACCTTGTGAAGCTGGCTTTTAATTATGTAACAGATCATAACAAACCAGCATATATTGACATATCATTAAAAGAAAACAGTAAACATCTGAGGTCAAACTCTGCACCACAAATTGCCATTACAACAAATTCTAAAATTTTGAGGAACAGTGCAGCTGAAATTTTTAACAAGATGCCAAATGCGATAGGAAATTCAAAAACGAAAGCCGAATTCTCATCAAAAACTTAAGAATATTTTCTTACTGAAGCAAAAAAGAAAAAGAGGCTTTTAGTTTGATTCATAAAGAGAAGAACCTAACTTTTAATTCCAATTTACATTTTATCGAATTCAAACTATTCAATCTTTACTTTTCATATGACAACTTTTACATCGTGTAGTATTTAACGACCAGATGAAAAGCCACCCTGTGGAGATACTGGTCATGATTCATTATTATTATTTTTATAATTATTATTATTATTATTATTATTATTATTAATATTGATTTTATGGATCAAAAGAAGTGATAACATCACGAAAAATTGATCAACCTGTTTAATTCATTCGTATTGGCTGACTACTAATGAATATCAAACGAGTTATTATTATCGGTATTAAATAAAACTTTATGGTTCCAGGCCATTTGTAATAAATTCTTTAAATTTTCATTGCATAAGTCAGAAAAAGTTTCATTTTATTCTTGTTCCAGTCGAAAAAGTTTCTAAATAGCCCCTTGGAAAAGAAGCATCCATTAATTGGACTTGTAAAAGACAGTAAAAGACAAAGGTTGCACACTTCCATCTAAAGTACTGAGCAGCAGGGTCGTATTAAGAATTTCGGGGCCTTGTGCACAATCTGTACCTCAAAGCAACACAATCGTAAATAATTTTTGTAATACACAACAAGCACGTCGATTGGGCAACCGGCTTGTTCCTTAGAAAAATTTGGCGAATGTTACCTTTCCTTTCTTTCGCTTTTCTTTTATAACGGCTAGCTGGTTCTTTGTTAACTTCTTTTGAGAATACTCCAGCAATATGTGCAAGCTGAGAAAAAAGCATACACTTCCTTTACCAGTAAAGCGAAAGATGCAACCACTCAGAGGCTGCATTCAACAGTTGTGATGCCAATCAAACTGGGCATGCGTAGGATGTAAATTTTGTCAACTTTTTTCATTCTTGCCGGCTTCCCAGAAAATTTCCTTGATATATTAGCAGCACTTCCATATGATTTTTCTGAAGCGGTGAAAAAGTGTGATAAATGCTGCAGAATGGGAAAAAAGTAAAATATGTTTGACAAGAAACTTGGATTTGATAACGTGTCCAAAATCCTTTCTGAAAAAGTCAGATCATTCTAGAAATTTGGGACCCCTTTAACACTAGTTCCCCTGGACACAGTGCCCAGTTTGCCTTGTGCTTTAATGCGGTACTGATGAACAGGCATTAGTGATATTATTGACGTTGTTCACATGATGATGTATCTATTCTATCTTTCCTACAACATCACCAGATCTCTTCCAGTGCTCACCCTTTCAAAGTATCTTTGTCGAATTCATGAACTCTTTCCCACAACTCTTTCCTTTCCATATCTTATAAAATTTGGAACGTTATAATCTATTTCTGCTTCTCAGACACTTACAACCTGCCTTTACTAAAAACTAAAATTACCAAACATTTCTTACTTCACTTTTTTCTTAACCGCTTTCTCTTTTCTTTTATAAGGGCTTTGTTATAAACTTCCAGGCTTTTCCTTAACATAACCGACAAAAAACCATTGTGCATTATGGTATCTATTCTGCTGTGCTAGATACGGTTTTACAAAATGAATAACGGTTTTTGCGGTGCATTTTGGTTTTCTATGCATGTAAATTTGACCTAGCATAAGTGGAAATTTCTGGTCCAACGAGACGTCCTGGTTTCTGGTCCTGGTCCTGGTCCTGTTCCTGGTCCTGGTCCTGGTCCTGGTCCTGGTCCTGGTCCTGGTCCTGGTCCTGGTCCTGGTCCTGGTCCTGGTCCTGGTCCTGGCCCTGGCCCTGGCCCTGGCCCTGGCCCTGGTCCTAGTCTTGGTCCTGGTCCTGGTCCTGGTCCTATCCCAGCTTTTTCATCTTTCCTCTCTTGGTGTTACTTGCCATCATTATTCATACACCTGAAGTCACAGAAACTTGGGCAATTCTTCTCACTCTTCGTCTAAGCAAACGTAAGGTAATGGCAGGCTCTTGAGCCTCAGAATTTTTGATCTGTTTTCACTGTCAGTGACCCTAGCACCTCCATACATGGCAACTTGATGGACGAAACTTTAGTGGCGTACCCAAGGGGGGAATGGGGGTCAGGAACCCCCACTTTTCTAAATAATGGTCCTCGAGATTTGTCCAAAAGCGATGTAAAACTCATGGGGGGGGGGGGGTAGTATATTGCATGCTTGTGTCAATAACAGTTGTAAAATACTTTGCTATTTACCGTGGCTAACATGAACATACATACCCCCCCCCCCCCGAAGTTTCCATCAGGTGTGCAAGAATCTTTAGGACCAACTTTCTGAAAATATAGGGGAGAATAGTCCACCCATTCCCCCGATTCCACCGCTGGTTTTAGCCCCTCCAATCTGTAATATGATCCGCGGTCCTTAATTGTAGCAGTTGGTAACAGATAGTTTTTAAGTCAATTTTTTGTAGTTTCAATAGTTTTTGCTCTAATCTGATATTTTAGGGCTGCCCATCTATTTTTTTAGATTTCTTCCCCGTATGTTATCAAATCCTCCCCTGAGAGCATACTTCGCCGGTTCGAAGTTTTTTGTGTTTGCACTGGAGAAAGGGACCTCTCGCTTTGGAACGCTGCGTAGTTGACACTGCGATGCTCATAAATATTCAGCCTCCTCATTGAAGAGGCCTAAATCTCGAAGACTGATTGACGAATGGGTTGCTGTTTTTCTGCGCTGTGCAGGTGACATAAACACTTCTGTGGTTTCGAAGCCAGAAATTATTGGATTGTAATCATGGTGTGGATAAAAGTGGATGTGCAGGTGCCATCTATTGATATGACTTTCTGCTTGATGTGGTAAGAATTCGAGCGCACCACGAGTTGTAGCGAACTTGCACGACGTCTTATTCGGACATCACTGCGGCCACATCCGTTCACTTTGTATGTGGATGGTTGGCCTGTGCAGTTCGTAACTTGAATTGCGAAATCATCATGAATTTAACTAAGATTTGATAAACGAACGCTAGAGATTCATTGGATTGATTTCACGTTATTGGGGAAATGGCGTTCTCTAGGAACCTTTTATTAATTTACTGTCTGGTCAATCATCTAACATTTGGTGGTGCTCGGAGAAGTCAATCATTCAAAACTTACTGGAGAAAGTCAAGTGAGTCTATGGTACGTGAAAGAAGGAATACAGAAGGTTCAGAGAAGGAGAGAACTTTGAACAAACAGAAAGAGGTGGTCTTAGGCCTTCTTATCCCATACAAAGTGACCGGTGGTGCTGATCTTAGTGGTTATAGTGGAGGGGAATACTACGCAGCAGCCTTCATGCTTGCAATAGAAGATATTAATAACGATACAAGGCTGTTGCCGAACATCAAAATTCGTTACGTATGGAATGATACAATGTGCTTGGTTGATCTTGCTATAAAGAGTCAATTATGGCAGCACAGTTCTTTCCAAGGTGAAGAGCGTACTGGTGTTGACGCCTTTATCGGCACAGGTTGCAAGTGCACGACAGTTGTGAGGAATGCTGTTGCTCTTAACATGCCAATTATATCACATGTAAGTGAAATGACAAACCTATGCCTTCGATTGTCTCGTCCTTCCCTTAAAAATGAAGCAAATGCATTTTTGTTTCTTGCCAATATTGCGTTGGGATTTCAATTAAGATCTCTATTTTTATATTTTCGGAGACCGGCACAGCAAAGGCTTAAACTTAAAGCTTCTGTAAAAGCTGAAAATATTCTAATCGCTTGTGAAATTTTCTTTCCTTCTCAATTTTGTTGTGAAAATTAAAACCTGCAGCTTTACAGCTTAATCCTAAGCGCAGCATTTCAAGGATGATATTTTGATGTATGATTCCTGATTAAAAAACAAAGGATAAAAGCTATATAAACAATGCAAACAAAATTACACTTCAGATAGATTTTGTTTACTTTAAGATGTTTGGTTTCCTGTCAGAATAGATTCCAGAAGTGCATTGCCTGGCAATTAATCATTTAAATTACGATAGTCATTTTGAATTGCAATAAATCTGAATTGTCATATATTTTGAAGCATTGAAGTTTATGGCTGTTTAACATGAAAAATTGTTGCCATTCGGAAGTGAAAATTATTATCCAGCAAACGCAAATCTAACATTCCTCATCCTTGACATATTGAAGTCAGAATGAACCATTAAATAAATTTTCTTTCATGTTAAACATTACCTTATTCTGACGTTTTATGCTCTGAGGAGTGTCAGACGAAAAAGCTTTAAGTATGTTTTAAAATGTTTGCTTTTTTCAAAGCCATTTTCAAATTCTGTACCGCAAAAAAATTGTTTAAATAAATTTATAAGCCTAAAAAAGCTATGAATTTATTCTAATATTTCTCCAATACATAAGTTTCCTTGGTATTATAAGAAAAATCTCACATTTGTCATTTTGAAAGACGTAACCATTACACAAACCAAACCATTACAACAGACTTATCCAGTATCTGGCCTTCAAGCAAATTATCGCCAAGGTCAAATTTTTCACATCTCAGCCTGTGCCTTCTGTATAGAAATTCAGTCCGTATTTATGGCCTACCAAGACTCGCACAATTCCATCCAGGCTGGAAAAGTATTTTAAGTTTTAGTACTAGGAATGATACATTTATATATTTGTGGATAAATTTCCTTTCTTGCATTTTTCACAGAAAATTAATTTCTCCCAAATTTCTAGATAGGATTGATTTTTCTATGTAGAAAGAATGAAAACACTCTATGGTAGTGTACTGATTTCCAGGGAAGAATGTAATGAATATAAAAGCCTTCTGTTTTTATGCAAATGAAAAGCTAAGAAAAAATTTGCTTGTAATTCAGTTGTCACTTGATTTCTGTAGCAAAATGATGAATGCTCAAAGACTGTAGCAAAATGATGAATGCTCAAAGTCTGAGTAACAAAGTGTTTGCCCAATTTTTCAAGAGACTGTTGCCTTGTTTAAGTAAGATGCAAAAGAATAAAACAATAATATTTTCTTTTTGAAGAAGTTAAAATTTATGTATATAGCTTTCAAATAAAATTGCAATGAAGCACTGTATTTCTATGCTATATTTTTTTCAAAATAATTTCTTCAGCAAGTGTTGGTCCTTTAGCACTTTAACTTGATCAAATTTTGCTCTTTTAAAAATATTAGGTGTATATCCTTTTCATAAAGTTAGGATTTCCATTTTTAGAAGTTTTTTACATCTAAATGTATAGAATTGTATAGAATCTTCATGCTTATACATTGGCTGGGAAATATTATATCTATACTTTTAGATGGTCAAACACAAAAAGACGTTTTGTTGACAAAATCTGGTTAAATTAGGCTACAGACCCCCTTCACCTCTTGTAACTACCATATTTTGCCATGTATAAAACGCATCCTTGCATAAGACACATCCTTAATTCCATGTTCGAATTCTGAAAAAAAGTTTTTACTGTGTTTTACTGTGTATAAGATGCAAACCCTTTTTACAGTTCTTGTAAGGCATGTATCTTTCAGTGAAAGAATAAATATTGGAATACTATAGACACTAACTCTGTGGAGAAAAAATCCTCTAAACTGCAATGTTTAAAATATTACATTATGTTAAACTAGTATGATTAAAATCATTGAGTAGAAAGTTTAACACCATAAATTAATCAAAATCATACTTAATGTTTACAAATTCCAAAATCCATAAAATTCTTGTTTACCAGCTGTTTTATGCACAATATTCACAACAATTACAGTGATGTGCCTTCCAATTAAGAGAATGCAGGGTACAACCCTTTCATTTGTGAGTAAAAAAGCTTTTGTCAGGTGATTTTTCCATCGCGCCTGGAGAATCTCAAAGTTTTTTCGAAATTCCCAGTAAAAGTGTGATTATTCGAATTAAGAGAACAGGTGCTCTAAATATCATAATATTTTGTCTTTAAAATAACACTTTGCCTTCTAAGGAAATGATGGGATGGTCAATGTTACCATGTTCAAACAAAGCCAGTAATAATTCGGAAAAAGCTGTGTCTTATACACAGTAAAAAATATGTTATATATATAAGTTAAGTCGAAAAATATTTTACATTTTAAAGAAATGTCATGGACATCTTTTTAGCTTTGCTGAATCCTGTTCAGTGGTTTGCTAACCAAATTTTTCCATAGCATATTAAATATGATTTGAAGTTTGATATTTGACTGCAGAAAAATTCATTTTCAATATGATTGAAAGAGAAGCCATTTAACAATCGTGATTAATCAAAAATCATTGATATTTGCATAAAACAGGAAAGCAGTGACAATGGTGATAAGATTAAACTCTACCTTATTTTATTACTGTGTCAATAATGTATAAAAATCTGTCTGCTCTAGTAAAAAGTAATAAGTTGGCTTGGATTAAATGTTGAAAATGGGCGTTTTTTACAATGGGTTGTTCTTTATGACCAGCTACATACTTTAAGAACAAAATTGAGAAAAAAATGTATGGAACCATGTATGCTAAGAATGATGACCTGTCAAAATCTGTTAACCTGAATTGACCTCAACACTCTTGTATGCTTTAGGTGGGTTTATTTTAGTTTGAGCTGTGTCATTTGTAAGAAACTAACCATCAGGGTGAACATAGATTCACAAGCCTTTTCTTAATAAGCTTTCTTGAAAATGTGTCAGAGTGGTCACTTAAGTTTTGAAGAATTTTTTTAATTGTTATTGCAGACCTGTCTGAAGTTGTTGTTTTCAAAGCTGCTATAGACAGCAATAAAATTATGGCTAATTTTGTTACTTTGTCAGCTTTTTCATTGCGAAAACAGCAGCCAGTTTTTTTGTTACATAACGAACTTGATATTATCTTGTTATATTATAAGTTGGGCTCTTTTCAATCAAGTTTTGTTATTTGAGATTTTTTGGTCGTAAAAACCACAGGCAATTGATAGCCTTGTAAAGCATAGCCTTATAAGGTTTTTTACTGTTAACATTGTATATTCAGCTGTACATTGTGTACATCGTATATTCCAAAGCTTTTTGCATGTACTGTGCTTGTCATTCTTTTGTAGATGTGCCTGGATCCTGAGCTAGCCAATAGAACAATTTTCCCTACCTTTGCTAGAACTGCAGCGATGTACAAGCATTTGACCCCAACCCTCATTGCCTTACTTGATTCTTTCAAATGGAAAAGGGTTGCAGTTTTTATTGAACGGACAGCCTTAGACGAAGATGCTGCCGAATATGTAGTAAAGAAGATGAAGAGTGAAAATATTACTATAGCAATAAAAAATTATCTGCCAAGTCCGCCAAACCATGTACCAACTCTTGATGACAACCATGAACTCGTTATCAAAATGAGAGAAGCAAAGAGGAAAGCAAGAAGTAAGGATAAATTTGAATAACCTGTTTGCTTCTGTGCAGTTTGGAAAGGGGCAAGTTGGAAATGTAAATGATAGCCAGTGATTTCTGTAATGAGTCTGCGCTATGGTGTTAGACTCGCATGGTCGATTGTTTAGCTGATCTTCCTTACTGTCATTAATGTTGGATTTTAAAGGCCATTCAGAAGTTAAGTAACTCGAATACAAGCATAAAGGCATCGCACCTGTGATTCTAGAATGAATGAATGATTTTGGGTCATTGGTGGTTTTCTAGTTTAAATTATTTATTGGTTTTGATTTGAGGCTGTAAGTGGTCAATTCATACCATTTAATCTCATAAATCCTTTGTGAAATCCTGAAAGTCTTACGTAGGTCTCAGTTTTCTTTAGCTACAGGTAAATCAAATCCTGTTTGTTCCTACGCCTACCTCACTCTTTTGCTTGACATGAAAACTGAGTCACATTGCAATCGGATTCATTGTCAGAAGAATTCATTGAACGACGAACTGCATACTTAAATCAAATTGTTTACCGTGCCTTGTTCTCTGATACGCTTAAAATACGATATAAATTAAGTGACCAAGCATATTCCCACTCAACTGGTAAATGATACCCACTCAAATGGTAAATGATATTATTCATCGCATTTAAAAGAGGATTCAGACTTCCGCCCCGAAATAGATTTTTCTTCATGTATGATAAAATATGATTGCTTAAGAAAGTGTCCTCTTTGCATTTCTCTGCTTTCCGCTCACGTGATATTCACTTCGCTTCGCAGCTCTTCCAGCTTCTAGTACTAGAATTACATTTTAAAATTTCATCAAAGGATCTTGTTTAATTTCGAAACCTTATTTAGCCTTCCAGGAGTAACAATTATGACATATTTTACTTGATTTGTTTAATATGCCTTCGACATTGCAAAAATGACATTGCAACATAACCGATCGTATTGAAAGTCTTTCGCTTTCTTTCAGTAATTCTGTTTTTAACAAGTTACCCAACGGCTAGAGAAGCAATGCTGGTTGCCTTCAACGAGAGCATGACCAAAGGAGATTACGCTTTTATCATATGCATGAAAGATGTCGATGAAGTCAAGAGGAAACTCAAGCACCAATTTAAGTGGTACATTTCGCATTACACCGAAACTCTGCATACTACAAGGGACGTAAAAAAGGCGCTCGATGCAGCGCTAATTCTTGCGCCGAAAATGCCAGCTGTGTCATACGGTGCATTTGTCGATCGCCTTCGAACAACAATGGGCAAGGCTCCATTCTATAGTAGTGCTTACATAGGAAAAATCAATGGAACGCATATGGACAAGTCTCAAAGCCAGGTAGTTTATTTGTATGGTGATTCCTCTGATTTCATATGAAGGCTTTTTCAAAGAGAATTCTTGTTCAGTAGAAAATAATTGTCGCATAGTTGTAGACTATAATGCCTTTGGGGGGAGGGGAGTTTACGGCTCTCAGGGTGTAAAAAAGAGTCACTCTTATTGTCCTTTTCGCCCTCCACATATCCTTTGCTGTCACGCAAGCTATTATTTGCAGTAGCTGTCACGCGTGGAATGAGTGAATTTCTTAGTTACTAAAGGCAGGGACCACGACATATTTCATTTCAATTTCGCATTTAGAAATTTTTAGAAAACCATACTCAACTTCACTTGGTTTTTTCTTTTGATTTTGAGGTAGAAAATTTTAATTGCAGATAATTTTCTTTAAAACATTTATACTTTTACTTAGATATCATTTGCTCCTGTTCTATGTAAAAAAGATTACAATAACAATAATATTCAAAGTGAGATGGTACAACTTGTTTTGTCTTTCGACTGAAAATTGCTACTTTTCTTTAATTGTTGCAGTTATTTTCTTTTTGCATTTGCTGCGTTCTTTAACGAAAAATGTCGTATTTGAGATTCCTTGTAAAAGTGACAAAAATTTTCCTTGTACAGTTTCCTTGCGTTCTTTTGCATTGCTTCTTCAAATTGCACTCTTGAGTTGCTCTCTGCTGCCGTTGACCCCTTTCTTTCCCGTCGAGTTAATCCTATTTCAAGGCAGTGCTATGTTTTTCTAGCCACCTCCTTGGGGTGCCAGAGCTTATGATGCTGTCAAACTGTATGCACTTGGTTTGAACAGATCCCTTCAACAGGGCAACTCTATCCGGAATGGCAAGGCTGTTATCGATAACATTCGCTCGACTACCTTTAAAAGTAAGCACCTTAATTGTAGGTTTATGTCTATGTAGATCAACTTAAAAGCATCCTATGCGGTTTATATAAAGAATATTTCTATAAATTTACTTGCTATGCACAGTAGAATGTAAGCTTGCGCCTTTAAAGAATAGTAGATATAATTTCTCGTCATATTGGTGAATCCATTTTTTGCCACTGCGGCACTGAATATGCAGCCAGTGCCCTGGTGATTGTCAATATATTAAGCATTGTCCTAGTGACGATCTCCCTTGAATTTCCCGTCACATATTTACTGGTGTTCTATTGGTTGTTAAAAGACTTCTAGGCCGCCTCGTAAACATTTGATGTTATCAGAATGACTTTTTGTGTCCGAAACATATGATATCCCAGCAACCTTAGTTTTAAAGTTTTATTTCAGTTTGAAAAATGACATGCGTTGGTAATAAAAGTTTTCGGCCAGCGGAATTGATACTGATTTGTTTACTTTCAGGCATTCTAGGGCATGATATTTACGTCGATGAAAATGGACAGGTCGAACTTAATTACACTGTTTTGGATAAAAGAGGAGACCGTAAGTGTAGCATACACTTCACAGAGAATCAACATTGCTACAATTATTGCCATGTTGTACTGTTTCTTTGTACCTAGCGCAAGATGTGTGTCCTTTGTGCCAGTGAGAAAGGATACCATATAACGAGAGAATGGCTTGCAGTTTGAAAAAGTTAGATTTTGACCAACCTAAGATTTGTTGCAGGAGATACGACCATCCGTGACCAGAACCGATCGACTGTGATTTTCCCCATTTTCGCCTGGATAAATAAATCTAAAAGTGACATGTTTGAATTTGTTTTTTATGTTAATAATGTTGTAGAATTTGGTATTATGAAAATGAAGAATGTGATGGTCATGATTGTGATTATTACGGTTATGGAAAAGTCGTAGCAGACAAGTTTCTTTAATTTGGGTATAAGATTAATTTGAATTGTTTCACCTTGTAGTTATAGAGCAAGTTGGGGAATTCGTCTTGGAACACCCACCTGTCACCAACAGTACAAAGGTTAAAAGAAAAGTGAAGCTGGTGTTAAAGAAGGAGATACAATGGCCAGGATTGGGCAAAGCTCCTCGTGACAGCCCCGCATGTGGGTTTGATGGTGAATTTTGCTTGCCTCCTCCGCAGAAGGAAGACAAAAAGGGTAAACATGATTGAGTACTCGTTGCCTGGGTATTGTTAGCAGGTCACTAATGAAAGAGTAACCAGTCCTGTCATAGCAGATGGTCTGTCAGATCAACAGTGGTGTTGTGGATATTACAGATTAGGCCATTTAGTTACAATCATATCTAGTTGGCTGCAATTTTCTCCCTTGCAAGGAATTCGATTTTATTTGCCCTTTTGAGCCTTTTATTTCTACGTGTTTGAAGGCTGATTACGTACTGTCATCTGTTGCCATTTTTGGAGGATGCTCTAATGACGTCACGCATTTGTGTTGTTTGCTATTTAACTTGTTTCATAACCATGTCTAATGTCACGTGTTTGCTCGCCTGTAGATCATCTTTTCATGGCTATTGCTGTAGCGCTGTCGATAGTGGCAATCGTGCTTTTTATCATTCCAGTTGTTATGTACAGGTACGTTTATACGAATGCTAGCCATTTCTAACTGCATGCTTTGCATCCTTGCATCGAATGCTAGCCATTTTTCGCAATCCCTTAACCATTGCACTTATTTTCAAGAACCCTTGCCTAATGGTGAAAAATTTCGTAAGCAGTTGTTTGAAGAAGTTTCACGTGTTGATTGGACTGTTTTCGTTGTAACTTTTAGGCAATACAGACTCGAACGCGAGCTTACAAGCCAACTTTGGAAGATTGATCCGAACGATCTGTACGTTTATGATGGAAGAGCTCCTTCGTGCTCATCATTTGGAAGCATCGTAAGTCTTTAAACTCGCATGTTCTTCTGCTGGATACAATGTATTCACCAAGCACTATGTTTTTTGTTGTTTTTCTGTCGTTCTTACCTCCTTCAGCGTCTGTTGTTAAGGCTGAAATACACGATCAGTTTAAACTGTCAGTTTTCACTAAAATCATTCTTGAAACTAAATGGCTGGCAAAGCAAAGCACATCGAACAAACAAATTTTTTAGGCACCTAACAATGCTGGTTTTTGAAGCCATGGTTTATCCCACGAGAATCTTTCCTTCCGTTTTGAATCTTTCTTTTTTCGTTTTGAAACTACAGCTATAACTAATGCCACAGCAGCAACGTCTGTGTCGCTGTTCATCGTGAAAATGAAGAAGAAATGAAGAAAAGTAATACTAGATCATCAGTTTTGACTGATCGTGTAAACGAGTAGATGGATCAGTCAAAACTGACAAAAAAAATCTGTGAAATTGAAACTGATCAGTTAAAAACTTTTCAGCCTTTAGACAATCAGCTGCATCAACCTAGTCACCAAAGGTGCTTTTTGCATTCATTTTAATAAGAGCCAGTTTGGAGAAATGTGGCCTAATACTCGAATCTTCCATAATCATTGCGAAACATTTCGGATGAAAGTCAATAATTGTCTACAAGAAAACCAAACCATTTCAAAATCTTATCTAATCAAAGTATCATATTATAAATTTTTATACTCAATAATGAAGTTTTAAATGCTCCTTCTTTTCCAAAGTTTTTTAATTTACAGCCTGAGACATAGCATTAAAAACAATTTATGTTTTGCAGTTAAGTTTCATTCTTTTTGTTGGAATTGCAAAACGGCCTTTTTCTATTTGGAATCTTTTTCTCGATTTGGCAGGAAAGGATTTTTCAAATTAGATTTTCCAAGGAAGGCTATACATGGCTAAGTCAAAACAGCTAAGTTGAATTGTTAAATAGATAAAAAAGAGTGCTTGTTTTGCCAGTTATGAATGGGATGGTAAGGTGCTCTCCGGCAGATGGCATGACGCCTTCATGCTCTCATGTTATTAGCGTCCTGTTAATCGTTGAATAATGTTGATGCTAACATATGCTGTAAAGCATATTGTTCCCACTATCTCTTCTGGCTGTTGATGTGAGATCGTTTTCACTTCAGCTGTTTTTCTTGCTTTCTTTGCTGTGTAGCGAATCTACATGACATTTGCATTATTTATTAACTGGGGAGAACTGCTTCATGCATGGCTTTAACTGTTTCTAAAAAAGCTTGTTTTGGTGCTCAATATAATATAAAAGTCATATAAAATATTTATAATGGAATGATCAATTGTTGCTACCTTGTCTTCAAAATATTTGTTCACTGCTTTTCGATTTGCATGCAATTGTTGCCATTAATCAAAAGCAGAAAGGCAGCACCTACAAGGCACACTTGTCGCACTTAACATGCTAATCGAAATGAGCTGAAGATCATTCTTGACAGCAAGCTGCTTCCTAGCTTTTTAAATTATTTAAGACTTCTAATAAGATTTGGGTATAATTAACTAGAAATATTACACAGAGAGAGATATGCTTTGATTTTTTATTCTGGATATCTACACGAATTCCAGTCTGCTTTGGTCCAGCGATATTCGCTGACTTGAAATTTAGTCTTCCTCGATGCAATAAGAGCAGAACGCTTTTGGTATCAGAATGTTGATATTCCCAAACCTGTCAGATCAAACCCTTGTGCTAAAATTCATTCACAATCAATTCATTCACGCAATCAGATCGTTTCTTGTAGCAGCAGCAAATACAATCAAATTCATACTTCTCTATCAATTTTTTATCATTAAATATTAAGTAATGCAGTTATAGCACTTGAGACTATACCGAAATCATATTGCATATTTTATTTGCTATTCTTTAAAAAAACCAGCATAAATTTCGATCTAACTGGCTTTCCCTAAGCCTTTAGTACTACAGTACTGTTATTTGTAACGGCTTATGGGTAGCCTATCATGCTCCCAATTGCATCTTCATTGTATGCCGTACGTACGTTGTCAAATGTTCTTTTTTATGAGAATATTGATATTGAACTACGTTATCAATTTTTGGCGGCTGCGTTTGTAGTGTTTTGCAGTTCCAATATGCAACAGTATTTGTATTCTTGAATGCGTTGTCTGTTCTGACATAACCGTGTGCGATGCACAGAGGTACAGAGCAACTGAAATAGTGATTCCCTGTGATGAGTGTGCAAGCATAGATCCTCTCTTATGAGTGTGCAAGCATAGATCCTCTCTTATGAGTGTGCAAGCATAGATCCTCTCTTATGAGTGTGCAAGCATAGATCCTCTCTTATGAGTGTGCAAGCATAGATCCTCTCTTATGAGTGTGCAAGCATAGATCCTCTCTGATGAGTGTGCAAGCATAGATCCTCTCTGATGAGTGTGCAAGCATAGATCCTCTCTGATGAGTGTGCAAGCATAGATCCTCTCTTATGAGTGTGCAAGCATAGATCCTCTCTTATGAGTGTGCAAGCATAGATCCTCTCTGATGAGTGTGCAAGCATAGATCCTCTCTGATGAGTGTGCAAGCATAGATCCTCTCTTATGAGTGTGCAAGCATAGAGCCTCTCTTATGAGTGTGCAAGCATAGATCCTCTCTGATGAGTGTGCAAGCATAGAGCCTCTCTTATGAGTGTGCAAGCATAGATCCTCTCTTATGAGTGTGCAAGCATAGATCCTCTCTGATGAGTGTGCAAGCATAGATCCTCTCTTATGAGTGTGCAAGCATAGATCCTCTCTTATGAGTGTGCAAGCATAGATCCTCTCTGATGAGTGTGCAAGCATAGATCCTCTCTGATGAGTGTGCAAGCATAGATCCTCTCTTATGAGTGTGCAAGCATAGAGCCTCTCTTATGAGTGTGCAAGCATAGATCCTCTCTGATGAGTGTGCAAGCGTAGAGCCTCTCTTATGAGTGTGCAAGCATAGATCCTCTCTTATGAGTGTGCAAGCATAGATCCTCTCTGATGAGTGTGCAAGCATAGATCCTCTCTTATGAGTGTGCAAGCATAGATCCTCTTTTATGAGTGTGCAAGCATAGATCCTCTCTTATGAGTGTGCAAGCATAGATCCTCTCTGATGAGTGTGCAAGCATAGATCCTCTCTGATGAGTGTGCAAGCATAGATCCTCTCTGATGAGTGTGCAAGCATAGATCCTCTCTTATGAGTGTGCAAGCATAGATCCTCTCTTATGAGTGTGCAAGCATAGATCCTCTCTTATGAGTGTGCAAGCATAGATCCTCTCTTATGAGTGTGCAAGCATAGATCCTCTCTTATGAGTGTGCAAGCATAGATCCTCTCTGATGAGTGTGCAAGCATAGATCCTCTCTGATGAGTGTGCAAGCATAGATCCTCTCTTATGAGTGTGCAAGCATAGATCCTCTCTTATGAGTGTGCAAGCATAGATCCTCTCTTATGAGTGTGCAAGCATAGATCCTCTCTTATGAGTGTGCAAGCATAGAGCCTCTCTTATGAGTGTGCAAGCATAGATCCTCTCTGATGAGTGTGCAAGCGTAGAGCCTCTCTTATGAGTGTGCAAGCATAGATCCTCTCTTATGAGTGTGCAAGCATAGATCCTCTCTGATGAGTGTGCAAGCATAGATCCTCTCTTATGAGTGTGCAAGCATAGATCCTCTTTTATGAGTGTGCAAGCATAGATCCTCTCTTATGAGTGTGCAAGCATAGATCCTCTCTGATGAGTGTGCAAGCATAGATCCTCTCTGATGAGTGTGCAAGCATAGATCCTCTCTGATGAGTGTGCAAGCATAGATCCTCTCTTATGAGTGTGCAAGCATAGATCCTCTCTTATGAGTGTGCAAGCATAGATCCTCTCTTATGAGTGTGCAAGCATAGATCCTCTCTTATGAGTGTGCAAGCATAGATCCTCTCTGATGAGTGTGCAAGCATAGATCCTCTCTGATGAGTGTGCAAGCATAGATCCTCTCTGATGAGTGTGCAAGCATAGATCCTCTCTTATGAGTGTGCAAGCATAGATCCTCTCTTATGAGTGTGCAAGCATAGATCCTCTCTGATGAGTGTGCAAGCATAGATCCTCTCTGATGAGTGTGCAAGCATAGATCCTCTCTGATGAGTGTGCAAGCATAGATCCTCTCTTATGAGTGTGCAAGCATAGATCCTCTCTTATGAGTGTGCAAGCATAGATCCTCTGTGATGAGTGTGCAAGCATAGATCCTCTCTGATGAGTGTGCAAGCATAGATCCTCTCTTATGAGTGTGCAAGCATAGAGCCTCTCTTATGAGTGTGCAAGCATAGATCCTCTCTGATGAGTGTGCAAGCATAGATCCTCTCTGATGAGTGTGCAAGCATAGATCCTCTCTGATGAGTGTGCAAGCATAGAGCCTCTCTTATGAGTGTGCAAGCATAGATCCTCTCTGATGAGTGTGCAAGCATAGATCCTCTCTGATGAGTGTGCAAGCATAGATCCTCTCTGATGAGTGTGCAAGCATAGAGCCTCTCTTATGAGTGTGCAAGCATAGATCCTCTCTGATGAGTGTGCAAGCATAGATCCTCTCTGATGAGTGTGCAAGCATAGATCCTCTCTGATGAGTGTGCAAGCATAGATCCTCTCTGATGAGTGTGCAAGCATAGATCCTCTCTGATGAGTGTGCAAGCATAGATCCTCTCTTATGAGTGTGCAAGCATAGATCCTCTCTTATGAGTGTGCAAGCATAGATCCTCTCTTATGAGTGTGCAAGCATAGATCCTCTCTGATGAGTGTGCAAGCATAGATCCTCTCTGATGAGTGTGCAAGCATAGATCCTCTCTTATGAGTGTGCAAGCATAGATCCTCTCTTATGAGTGTGCAAGCATAGATCCTCTCTGATGAGTGTGCAAGCATAGATCCTCTCTGATGACTGTGCAAGCATAGATCCTCTCTTATGAGTGTGCAAGCATAGATCCTCTCTGATGAGTGTGCAAGCATAGATCCTCTCTTATGAGTGTGCAAGCATAGATCCTCTCTTATGAGTGTGCAAGCATAGATCCTCTCTGATGAGTGTGCAAGCATAGATCCTCTCTGATGAGTGTGCAAGCATAGATTCTCTCTGATGAGTGTGCAAGCATAGATCCTCTCTTATGAGTGTGCAGGCATAGGTTCTCTCTTATGAGTGTGCAAGCATAGATCCTCTCTGATGAGTGTGCAAGCATAGATCCTCTCTGATGAGTGTGCAAGCATAGATCCTCTCTTATGAGTGTGCAAGCATAGATCCTCTCTGATGAGTGTGCAAGCATAGATCCTCTCTGATGAGTGTGCAAGCATAGATCCTCTCTGATGAGTGTGCAAGCATAGATCCTCTCTTGTGAGTGTGCAAGCATAGATCCTCTCTTATGAGTGTGCAAGCATAGATCCACTCTTATGAGTGTGCAAGCATAGATCCTCTCTGATGAGTGTGCAAGCATAGATCCTCTCTTATGAGTGTGCAAGCATAGATCCTCTCTGATGAGTGTGCAAGCATAGATCCTCTCTTATGAGTGTGCAAGCATAGATCCTCTCTTATGAGTGTGCAAGCATAGATCCTCTCTGATGAGTGTGCAAGCATAGATCCTCTCTGATGAGTGTGCAAGCATAGATTCTCTCTGATGAGTGTGCAAGCATAGATCCTCTCTTATGAGTGTGCAGGCATAGGTTCTCTCTTATGAGTGTGCAAGCATAGGTTCTCTCTGATGAGTGTGCAAGCATAGATCCTCTCTTATGAGTGTGCAAGCATAGATCCTCTCTTATGAGTGTGCAAGCATAGATCCTCTCTGATAAGTGTGCAATCATGAGTTTCTCTGATGAGTGTGCAAGCATGAAACTCAGTGAAACTGCGAACATGTCTCTTATTTAATTGAAAGTCTATAGTAGCACATGTATTTATAACTGCACTCGTACGACACTTTGAATTTACATATATTTTCTTTTGACGTGAATGATTGCTTTTTCAATCGGAATTATCCGTATATCTCGTTTAGACAAGCAACAGCTGGAGCATAATGGAGAAAGGGCCTAGAGAAAAATTTACAACGGTGGCCATCTACAGGGGAACTTTTGTTGCCGTGAAGAAAATCAACAAGCGCACTGTTGAACTTAGCCGCAACGTGTTAATGGAACTTAAGCAGGTAATTAATTCATCTTGAAATATCTTTGAACTAATTGGCAATTAAAACCTCAATTTATGTTATTTCACGTAAACATTTCCCTATTCTAATATTTATTGATTCGCCTCATCCCTAAACAACAGATAATGAGTCATTTCAGCTTTGTGATGCTTTCCCCCTTGTACGTTTTGATTATGTATCGTTTCTCCGATTGTAGATGCGAGACATTCGACATGATAACATAAACATGTTCATTGGAGCGTGCACAGAGCCTGGAAATGTCCTTATTGTCACTCAATACGCAACTAAAGGCAGTCTGCAGGTTCATTTTTCAACATACTTTTTCAAGCGAATTTATCTGCATATTTTTAAGTATTAAAGAAATTTGCTTCAAGCTGCTTAATAGCAAAAGAATAAATTGACAGAATAGCCGACTTTGAAAGATAATCCTAAACTACTTTTACATATGAACAGAAGCTGAGTTCGTTACTTAATAAGTTTGACACATGCTGTTTCAGAATCGCTCCTTTTCCTGACTCAGTCTGAAATGGTACAAGTCCTTCGTTCTCCAGTTGCACTGTGTGGACGAAAACCATTTTCATAACTTTACACTGTCAAATCGAATTTGCTTCTTTTAGGCAGCTTGTGCTCCAGGCTCTTCATTATTATTATGGACCTTGCCTACCCTTGAATAAGAAACTACGCTGGGGCGTAACCAAATTGTTTAGAAACTGCGAAATACAATAAAAAATTAACTAAAATTCAGTAGTCATATTTCAAATAGCGATTTTATTTGATTTCAGGATGTTTTAGAAAACGAGACGATAAAACTAGACAATCTCTTCATTTTGTCGTTGTTGTACGATATTGTCAAGGTACGTGAAGCGATCTTACGTCATTTTCCGTATTTTCATTGAGACTTTTCTAAGCAGATTCCCTGCTGTTTTGTTGATCAACAGTCGCCATGCTTAATACTTGTAATGCAGCCACTACAGTATTGCCGTTGTGTTGATTTTTTTGTTATTTATAGATTTAACTTTTTTTAACCTTTACTTTGCTTAGAGTTCATATCTAGATGCTTTCCTAATGGACCAGCCTGTATAAGTCGAACTGGCTCTTTGTTGTAGGGTCTCCTGTATCTAAGCTCCACTGAAATCAAGACCCATGGGAACCTGAAGTCGTCCAACTGCGTGATTGATAGTCGCTGGATGTTGAAATTAACTGATTTTGGTTTGTATCATTTCAAAGTGGGCCAAGATGACAGCGAAATGTCAACTAGAGAATATTACAAACGTAAGCACTGTTAACATAATATTTTACACGCAATCTAACTAATAAATATTAAAGAGAAACAGTAAATTTCTTCTCGTAACCAATGAAAACTTGTTCTCTTTCTCACGCATACATTTTCTGTAAGACTTATTTCTTGATTTGTTGTTTTTAGGGTTGTTGTGGTGTGCTCCAGAGCGCCTCCGGTCAGAGCCCCAGTCCATTCAGGGTAATCAAAAATGTGACGTGTACAGTTTTGCTATAATTCTGCAAGAATGCCATACAAGAGAAGGAGCTTGGAGTGGCACCTTTTTAGAACCTCAAGGTAATTTTAGTATTTATTTTCTTTTGTATGCAGTCCCGTTTAAATGAAAATGCTTACAAAAATGCGATTATAATACCCTTACACAGCAACGGGCTCTTCGTGAGAAAAAGGTCATTGCTCTTGCTGCTTTTCTCTTCATTTAGATATTCCATTGACAAAAACTTAACGCAGAAAAAGATAATATTCTAACATACAGTAATTTATCAAAGATTTTTTACGAATAGTTGTTTATTGTCACACCGAAAGTTTTAGTTGAAACCTCAACAATAATCCTAAAATCATATATTAATAGTGACAAAAGCGAACCTGCAATAAAACTGTTGCTCGTTATTTTCTTTCATGATAACATGCAAAATATGTCAAAGTATTGCTCTCTTGGCTTAAAATTAATCTTCAATGAAAATACATCTGATGGATCAGATGCTAAATCTTTTTTTTTTCTTTATCCGTTTGCTGCTGTAAATGTCTGCCCGTCAAAATCTCGTATAACAATGCTCTTAATTTTATTTTTTCCCCTTTCAGTTATCTTTGCTCTGCATATTCATAGATTCACAATAGAATTAAGTGCTTCAAGAAATGGATTTTTTCCTCCACAAATTTCTGCTTTTAATAATGGGACTTATGTATAATCGATTTTTAAGCGTTTTAAATGAAGATGAAAAAAAGGATGTACAAATTTTTTCCGAAAATTTCTTCGCCGAAGCTTATGACCGGAAATGTTTGCTCTAAGCGTGTGAAATGAGTCTGTTTTGATTAATTTTTACGAGAAACGTCAGTAAAGTAGAAAAGGAAATTTCTTGTTGTTTCATCACGTTCTGAAGATATAAACTTGCAATGTTGTTTCATGAGCAGACAAGTCGATGTGGCTTTAATTAATTAATGAGTAAGAATCAAGCTAATGAAATCCCAACCCTTCGTTCTGTTTTTCAACTGGAGTCTTTTCGTTCCTGCAGACATTATAGAGCGTGTTAAATTCACTGAATGCCCGCCATTTAGGCCTCCAGTACCGTATCTCATAGAAAAAGTTGAAGGGCTGAGGGACCTCATGAAACGATGCTGGTGTGAAGAGCCGGATGATCGGCCTAGCATCGTTGAAATCAGAAAAGAAATTGAGAATATGATGGCGCACAATGGATTGTAAGCTTCTTTTTTTTTTGTCTTCTGCTAAATGCAGGTTTCGATTTCTTTGGCAAGATGGCGATAGATTAAAAAATAGATTTGGATTTATGAACTGTGTTGTAGTGTGCAACTTTTGATTAACTCTGATAGATTTCAATGTGTTAATTTGATGAAACCAAATACTCTCGACATTCGAGAGTTGATGATATACACTGCAGCTTTTGTTTGTTGTCCAAATAGCAGACTACTAGCCAATGTAAATTATTACTATATTTCATTGTCGTATGTCGTGTCATATATTCCAAGTCATGAAGCTCGAGCTTTTAACTACCTTTCTGAGTTTGGTATTTGTATGCTGGCTTGTTGCTGGCTGGTAAGGTTTTCGTGAAAAAGTAATTCCAAGCAATGTTAATTTCCATTTGCCGATGCAGAACCACGATTTTTGTCTCTAAATATTGCCAACTACTTTCATAGGAAAAGAAACATATTTGACAATATGATTTATATGATGGAGCGGTATACTGAAAACCTGGAGGAGGTTGTTGAATGTAAAACTGGTGAATTAATGGAAGAGAAGCGGAAAACGGAGGCGCTATTGGAGAGAATGCTGCCTATTACTGTTGCTAAGCAGCTGAAAAAGGGCAAGGCTGTCGAAGCTGAGCATTTCAGCGATGTGACGATATACTTCAGTGATATTGTCGGTTTTACGTCACTCTGTGCCGAATGCACCCCAATGCAGGTTTGAATCCAACGAGCTAAACTCATTTTTATACGAATTGTTTCGTTTAAACGTTTTTCCTTCAGCGTTTAAGGTGGTTTTGTGGTCTTCTATTTCCAAGGAAACTGGATAGATTCATGCTAAAGCGCGTATTCTCTATCAGATACCAATTCGGTAAAAGAAACGTGCCTGTTGAGTTCCCTGAAAGTGATTTGAGACTTCACTGGTTTTCAACTTAAACGTAACATTTTGGCAAGAATGTAAGGTGTGAGTCGTAGCACATGTCTTTTCGACATTAAGCGGTTTTCATCAAATGCTTCAAAAATAATGACATTTGCTTGCGCTTGTTGAAACAAAACAAAGTCCTAGTGACTTTGCATGAACAAATAGCCATGCAGATGTTTTGATGCTTGTTTTTGCACATTTTAAATTATATCAATTGCGAATTTTCGATTATATCAATGATTATATTTTGATTATAAACACTTGGCATTTTGATTCTATTTGGACTTTGCACTTACAATGAAAGAGTAGAAGAGCAATATTTTTGTAGGAAACTTTGGCGCCTTCTCTTCTGTTTCCCCCCGCTTTTGATTATTGATAAAATTGTCTTCTCTCCAGGTTGTGAATATTTTGAACGACCTGTACACTCTATTTGATGACGTGATCAAAGTGTACGATGTATACAAGGTCAGTTATAATCTTTGAACTTTTCCTGTATGTCACTTTTCACAACAAATCCAGAATACTTCTATTTGTCGAGCTTTCGCTTAGCGCAAACAATTGCTGCTGGAAGGGCACTCTTACCAAATAGATCAATGAAATATTAATTATTTGACAAATCAACGAACGAACGAACGAACGAACGAACGAACGAACGAACGAACGAACGAACGAACGAACGAACGAACGAACGAACGAACGAACGAACGAACGAACGAAGAAATGAATGAATGAATGAATGAATGAATGAATGAATGAATGAATGAATGAATGAATGAATGAATGAATGAATGAATGAATGAATGAAATCTTGCGCACCGTCTTGTTACGCGACTTTTTTAATTTATCCATTGGATTATTTTGTTGAAGGTTGAGACGATAGGAGACGCATACATGGTTGCATCTGGCCTTCCAATTAGAAATGGACAGCAACACGCGAAGGAAATCGCATTGATGTCGCTGAACATTTTATCCGAAGTTAAAGACTTTACAATTCGGCATAAACCAGGCTACAAACTAAATCTAAGAGTTGGTGTTCATACAGGTACTCCTCTTATACAGTTAGATCAACATCTGCCCAAGTTTCATTCTCCACACTTCTTGGCGTCCTTTTGACGACTATTAGACTCATATTATTAAAATTTCCCATATCAGCCGTCTTTTCTTGCGGTTCCGAGTTGTCGTTGACAAATTTTAGGTCTCTATAGCTTTTGTACGTTTCCGTCAATTTGAGAATATCGAAAACTAGTTATTTGGCGGCCTCACTAATGCATGCCTTTCTACAAGAGATGGCTGATTTCCTTTCTCCTAATCTCAGTATAAGTAGGAAAATACAAATATTTAGATTGCGATTAGAAGCAGTGAAAGCCAGTCTTGAAGGTCTAGATCCCTCTTGCAGGATAGAGGACTGCCTTCTAACTGGAACGAGGGCCGGCAGTGTTCATAGGGATGAAATGCAGTGATTTTTTGTTACCGATTGAAGAGATGGGTGGCCCTTTTGCGAGCAGCCTCAAAACGTACTGCACAACGTATTGTGCGGGTATTAGTGTTGGGCTCAAATATGAGTTTTCAACTTTTAATCAGTAACAATAGTCCGCCCCTGGTACCAGGGTCAGTCATCTCGGCAATATTGCTCCCTCGTGGATTTTCGTCTCTTTCAAATGAAGTTTTATTCTAATTTATATTGTATGGTGATGAGCGTTTAACCATGGACACAAATAAGAAGCTACTTCAGGCAACGCTCAAATTCATTCATGCTTCAGAACGCCTTTAAATATTCCATTGCTGCACACTCCTATACATTAGCATCTACTTTTTGTCTGTTTACTCTGTATCCGTAATTAGTTTACCTAGTTTTAGTTATATATCTTTCTATCTTCGTTTAATGCTGTGCGTTTTATGTATCGGACATAGGGTAGTCATTGTCTTTCGCTCTTCATGGTATCGTTAGTACAGTAATTAGGGTGTATAAACAATGTAAAATTGTATTGGTCTTAATTTCTATGAATAATAAAAAAATATGTTTTTAAGTTTATTTGCTTCTCGCTGCAGGCCCTGTAGTCGCTGGGGTGGTAGGCACAGTTATGCCAAGGTATTGTCTGTTTGGGGATACTGTCAATACGTCATCAAGGATGGAAACAACTGGAGTTCGTAAGTATCTTGTTTCATCAGATTGCTTCTGATGAAAAGAATTCATTCCATTTTTTCACCTGGCCCTCCATTGTCTGCTCTTGGTGTTTTGCTTTCATAAAGCTTTTGCATAAGATTCTGCAATTAATGATGGGGATTATTGTTCATCTCTTTTTCTCGAAGAGCTCCTTAACGGCATTTACAGTAAAAATGCTTACTCTGAAGGAAAACAAATGATAGATAATTCAATACATCAAGCTTTTCACTCTTTCTTTTGGGAATAATTTATTTCATCTGAAATATTTATGAGATGTTCATGGACGAGCAAACCCGAACCTGGTTTGTGAATTTTTTAACTATTTTTTTGTGTCCAAGCGATTCACGGATGTTGATACCCTACTCTTCTGTTCTGTAGCGCTCAAAATACATATAAGTGCATCAACTGGGAAGGCATTGCTTGCCTTAGGTGGCTTTCAACTTGAAGAGAGGGGCGAAGTTTTCCTCAAGGTGAGTTTTCAACTTTGCACTTATAGAAAACGAAGAACACTTTATTTGACCCGAACCTGTTACACTTAAGGCATGTTCACAGTTTTTGGGCAATTGATGATCCTCCCCTTTTTATGAAGTCTAAAGAAATAGGTATCAATGCAATTCAAAGTGCATCTGTTCTTTGTTTCCTTTGCAACTGGAATTCATCTGCAGAGTTTAACGGTGAATAAAGGTGGGAGGGCTACACAAAACCAAAGTAGTATTGGAAACCATATTTTTGCAGTGTTTTAACATTGCCTTCTTTTAATGACAAATGCCAAAAAGTCTGCCCCCAGAGCGCCTTGATTTCGGGTCACGCTGTTTGTCTCTTTTGCCGCAGGGTAAAGGCAGTGTCACCACCTACTGGCTCCTTGATGCCGATGAGTCTCTTAAGCGAACCAGAGGGACGGAAGACGACAAGCCCAAATGTCACAATGCAAAAATTGGTAGTCAGTTCTCGATGGCGTTGCTACGCAACTCTCCCAGTCTCCGTGCTAAGCTCCTTACCAGTGGTCTAAGCGGGACGCCTAGAGGCACGCCAAAAGATTCAGTGAACAATTCCCCGTCGATACTTAATTGTACCACGCGGAAAAAGAAGAAAATGGAGTTTGATACCGTGGTAACTGCAGAGCGAGTGCAGTTACTTAATTCCAGTTCTCCAATAGGTACGAATTTAGAAAACGGAGAGACTCCGGTGGAGGAATTTTCTAAGTGCTGAATCATTTTAAATTGTAAAATTTTTGGTTTTATAGCTCTGAATCATTAGTCAGTGCTGACCCGCAACACTAGGAACAAAAGGAGCTGTATAACAGCATTTGGTTGTTAGAATGATATCAATATTTAGGGATTTTCCAGCCGATGTGCATCAGTTCAGCCTTTTCGTTGTAAACCTTCAAATGTCGATTGCTTGAACAGGCGTTCTGTAAATATTCTTCCTTAATTACCTGCCGGGTTAACAAGCTTCAAAGGCAACTGCCTTTAGGAGTTCTTTCAAATGGTATTCATTTTTACTGATGTTATCCAAGTGGCAACAAGCCAGTCCTTCATTACGGCTGACCTGCTGCTGGTTTCCGTGCTACTAATCGTAATGACGCGGGTTAATTATAGTGGAGCTTTAGGTTACTCGCACGACTACTGGGGACAATATTTGATATACTGTAGTGACAGGATTATCACTAGTTACCCCGATTCAAGAGTATTTCTATGGGAATGTCACAACTATACCCTGGGTTGATACTCCAGCTACTAAACCCAATACGTGAAAGATTGAGTAGGAGGTAGGTATGTAGTTCATATAGTCAAGAAATAGTACATAGGTAAACTTATTGTGTAAAATGTGACAATATGATGTAAATATTTAACTGTGTATAACGTACATTTTCATTTCTTCCATCCAATTCATGGTTTTAGTATCAGTAAATGAATAGAATTGTTTTGTTTTTTAAATTTTTTATTTTAAATTTAGTAGAAATTGGCCCTTCACCCTTAGTTTCGTATTAGTTTCTTCTTATTTCCCCTCTAATATGTCCCCTCGTATATTTGTTTTTATTTGTCCCAAATTGCAGCCATCTCACTTTATCTTTTCCACTAAATCGATCAACTTAAATTGATAAGGGCCACTTTGATAACACAGGGTTCCAATGAGCATTCATGCAAGTCAATACACGTTGTATGTAATAAATGCTAAAATGTTTTTATCATGTAGTATTGTGATTTACAAATTAATGCAACTCCTATTCAAGCTGTTTCCTTGCTATCTGTTCTCCCACAACTATAGCGTGAATTGTTAGAGCATTAATGGGGTACTTGCCAAAGCTAATACTGGCTTTTGTACCATTTAAGGGTTTGAATATCGACAATAACGTTTATCTCCGTTATAACTGCGTAGTATAATTATTTTCTTTACTAATAATGACAATTATTATTTAAAATGAACAGCATACTCGTATTAAGGCTTTATTAAGCAAGGTGAGACCCACACTGTGCCAAGATAAACCGGCTTTAGTTGAAGGTCAAAAGCTCCAAAGGGACTGGAGAAAAAAGCTAGATGAGGACTTTGCTGTAGGGGATATTTTCGTGGATTTCTGTTATAAAGCGTTTGGCTGTATTCCACATGACCTACTCATAGTAAAATTCGATAAATATGATTCTGATGAAAATGCGTATCTATTCCTACTTTGAAAACATTGTGTCCGGATAAACAATTAACAATTCCTTGAAAAATGTTTTATCAGGAGTTTCACAGGCTTGTGAAATAAATTTAAAAAGAAAATGTAAAAACTTTTAGGTGTAACATTGGATCTTAGCAAAAAAGCTGCAACAGAACTAAATGTTCTAAAAACGTTACGATCATATAATGGACTTGAGCACTTAAAGGCCCTAGTAAAAAGCTTTGTTTACTCTAACTTAACTATGGTTCTTTTGTTTTGTGTGTTTTCTTCCTGAAAGTCGCTTCAGAAAATTGCAAAAGTACAAGAGCCTGCACTAAGATTTCTTTCCAACGATCATCAGAGCATATTTAATGATTTACTCAAAAAGTCAGGAAGATACATTTACAATACAAGTCTCGCACCAGAGAACTCTTTGTAATGTAATCTAAGAAACAGTTGACAATCTATTTCCACTATTTATAAAAATTTTCTTTACACTTAGGATCTTTGCACTAGTTTCCAGAAATCCTTACGACTTAAAGCATGTAGGACCAAATCAAGTAACTTTTGGTTCGCTAGGCTTCAAATATGGAATGGCCTACCAAACAAAACGGAATTCGCTGAAAACTTGAAATACTTAAGATTTTTTATGAATCTAACGCCTAATGAATGTGAATAAAGAGTAGTTTTAATTTCATTCAATTATAACTTTCGTATACATTTTGACATTGCTTGATTTGGTTTAGTTAATTTAGTATACAGTTTACTGTTAGCTATTAATATGAAAGCAAATAAACAACAACAAGCCCATTTAATGGCTGCGTCAGACATAAATTCGACTCTCTGTTGACATACTAAAGGTTGAATCTTGGGAGGCATAAAAGTCATTCATGTATCCCGTGCCTGGGAATTTTTTTTCTCTAATTGAACATAAAAGCTCGACGATGGGAAGAATCATCGTCAAATATTAAAACAAGGTATTTTGCCACAGGATGGTTGCAATGGAAAGAGCTGCCATTAAAGCTGTATGTATTTCGTCTTTTCCATTTCTTGGTTTTCATTGGTTAAACCTTGACTTGCAGTATAAAAGGGATCGTGAATTGAGGAAACCGTCGTTGAATTTCCACGGGATGAATCAAGACATACTGCTGGCTGACGATTAACAATTTCTTAAAGTTTGTATATGCTCTACAATCCCTGCAAAATTCTTGATATTTGCCTGAACTGCCAACATTGGATTTGGGGAAAGGGGGCGAAAGTAGTTATATTTGGGGAAAGAAATGAAAAATACAAAAAAATTTAACGCAAATCTCTTGGAGTTCCAGGTAATTTTGGCAGGCATTGTTGATAGCAAGAAGCTACAAACGTGTACATGCCAATAATTACAACAAGAAAATTATGATCAGGTCCTTCCTTATAGTCATCAACATTGTACCCATGTCACCTCGACCACAAAAGGACCGAGCATTAGCCTGTTTCTATGTGTATCAGTCTGATTCAAATTGTGAGAGGTTCCTCTCAACTATCGGAACGAAGGCGATGGAATAGTGGCCATACCGAACGGATGGTCGACATCTGCTAACGTTGGTGACGGTATCTGTGGCAGCGAAATGTTACTCTGCAAATCGGAATTGTCTGTAAACGAGGTTAAATTTGGGGACAGTACTAGGCCCCGCCGTGGAGCAACTCTTTCTTCCTGAGTCATCTCAACATCTTTGAACTCAGATGCCATATCCTGACCCAAACGCTTTGCAGAGCTTCCCCTTGAACTTTCATACATTCTGGCGTATCTCTGAAGTGGAGAAAGGTGCTGGCTTCATAATAGCAAATCAACTCCATAATCCTAACAAACTTAAACGTAACTTGTTAAAACAAGAAAAAAGGCCACATTGAATTTTCTTCAATAACAAATGGCTGCCACAGTATCTGCAAAGGACCCGTTTAAAGTTCTATCTAATGCTTGAAATGAAGGACACTGCAAAGACAACAAAAGATAGTGTCGATCAAAAAGACTGTCGCTGCGACGAATGCGCCAGGGAAATAGATTTCATACAACTATCTCGTACTAAGTATCTGTAAGAAATCCCCAACTAGGCCTGTAGATGTGAGAAACAGCAGCTTAAGCCATCGGTTTAATTCCCCTATTGCCTGTGGGTGCATGAAAATTTGCGCTTGGAATATGTTAAGGATGTTAAGGAGAGGCACGTCTGTTTCAAATACC
Organism: Rhopilema esculentum; assembly: GCF_057945365.1. Lineage (NCBI taxonomy): Eukaryota > Metazoa > Cnidaria > Scyphozoa > Rhizostomeae > Rhizostomatidae > Rhopilema > Rhopilema esculentum. The sequence continues at coordinate 11,712,472 of NC_142827.1, forward strand.
TTCTGTGGCTTTACCGCGGCATTTTCCTTCAAGACATCGGCCTGAAAAGATATTGAGCATTGCCTGTTGAAAAACACACAAAGGGATGGTAGCAAAGAAAGAGATTTCAGAAACTTCAAATACCTAAACCTAACAAAACAAACTGGTCATTCTCATACGCCTAGGTCAAGAGAAGCACCATCCACCGACATAGATGCAATGTCAAAGAGAAAACTGTCTAAAGCAATCAATCAACCATAAGCAGCCAAGCCCACGTTGCAGAACATGACTGAAAAATGTCAGAAAATAATGCATAGGGTTTGCCACGTGTTTTTATTTGTCGTTTTAATGTTGTCTTGTTTCAGAAGGGTTGCAGACATGGAACGGAACGGAAATTAGCTGACACTAGGGAAACAAACGAAGATAAAATTGAACATCGGGCTTAAACGCAAAGCAAAAGCTGTTTGGCCAAGTTATTAGGGATTAAATGTGCCAAGCAAGGTCAGTTAGACAAAATTTGAAAACAACTTATGTGTATTAAAAGCAATGCCCTTGCTAGAGAAAAGAAAAATTTGTGTGCGAAATCAGGGTAAAAGAAATAGAAGAGCTGAGGCCAAGAATTAATTTAATACTCGATGACGGCAACAATAAACCTAGTGTCTTGCCCATTGAAGAAGGATCGGAGGTTGATCCAGTCACCAGACCAGTTTTCTACTGGATAAAAAAATTGAAGAAAAAAAAGGCATACAACTCGAAATACAATAACTTGAAAGGAATTCTGGTCCAAGAATGTCCTTGCGTTTATTGAACTACACAAGCATTCGTGTTGACATGATAATATCAGCAGGTAGGCTTGATTATCACATATAATTGGATATATTGATACCTTTACAGAAGGACAAATAACAACAAAAAGCTTGCCATTGCTTTTTGCCATTTTTTTATTTTTTTATTTTGCTGAGGCTTTGAAGGTTTTGATTCTAGAGTCCCTGGTTGTTCACGCAGCAAAATTGATTTTGTATATTGAAGATTGAGTTATTAAGAAAAACCTACCTCAAAATACAGGTCAAAGTATCGAAAATTATCATTGTGCATATCCAGTCGGTCCATAATCGCCCTGAAAAAAAGATGACATCCGGCACTTACATTCACAAAATGCAATGTAATAACGCAAGAGATAAAGATGGCTTTAGCAAATATTCTAATATCTTTTGAGGTTTCAGCCTTTTGCGGAAACCCATGGATAGGGGCTTAAGACTGCAATATGCTCAAGAAATTTCGGATATTGCAAAACAGGAAGAATAGGCCAAAGGTAATTAGACTTGGGCGTCGCAGCATTAAAAACTTTTGCTAAGTAGACATTTATCATCAGTGAAAAGCTCTGTTTTATGCAAAAGGAAGAGACAAGCTTTTTCAAGGCCACAACTCTAAACAGGCAGCTAACCTCCTTTCCTTTTGAGCTCGTTTTGTCATCTTCTTGATATGGTATATTCTATTCATGAGCTTCAGATTGTTCTAAAATTCAAAAGAAATAAAGTTCACATCGATTCTGCTGGAGAAATACAAAAACTCTAGTCAACTACATATAGAAGGTTGATTCAGTGTCATCTTATAACATTAGAAGAACCTTTTGTGAAAATGTTTTCCCATAAAATTACAGGAAAAACACAATTTTTGCAACATAATTTTTTTCCAGGGGGTGTCACACCTCCCCTGCCCAACAGTAGTGACCAATGGCCTGAGGGGAATGCTATAGTGGTGACCAGTGGTTGTGACCTAACAAAGATGGACAAGCAGGCAAACAAGAGCCCTGCAAAAGAGAGATCAATGCAGAGCTTGTTTGCATGCTACTGGCAATGCTTACAGGAATTTAACAGAGCTCAAGTCTCCTTGGTCATTCATAATATCTACAAATTTTCACAATTGGCTTCCCTGCACAGAGATAATGCTTATGAGATAGTGATCAGAGATAATGGGATCTTTAACTACATGAGTTTTAACCTAATACTTGCATAAAAGGTAAAACAAATAATGTTATAATAGGCACAATGAAGACCTAAGAAAAAGCGACACATAAACAAACATATTTCTGAAAAAGAATGTACAGCACTGATAATGCATAGAATGGGTGCTTCAGTCAAATTTGCTTTTGAATTGATGATTGAACCTAGATTTGATTAAGGAACTGATAACATTTCTTACCTACCTATTGGGATCGAGTTGAGGTCACGATAAACGTTTTCTGGATAAAAATATCCATTTCTTGATTTCTTCACATTCTAGTGGCTGAACTTTCAAGGCATACAATAATACCATGTTTGTGACTTACAAAAATTTTGAAAATGGAAGAAATCCTATATAAATGAAGGTTTCCATAATTTCTTTATCAAAGTTTTAAGTTGAGGTCTGAAAATGTTAAGCCGATTATCCTTGCTTTGCTGTTTGGGTCCAATGTCTCATTCACAATAACTAGTTACAATCACATGACATATCCATGTATCCCATGTAAGCGTGTTTTTATTTAAACAGGTTTATTGATCTTTTAGCTACAAATGACTTGACCCGGATTGCACTGTAGTTTACAAGTGTATCTTTCAAGTGCCATCAGTAAATTCCTGTTTTCTCTGGATTCACAATATCTCTACATACAGGTACAAAAAAGCTATTTGGTATCCAGGGAAACAATCAAATGGCTCAAAATTTGCACACCGCCAGGACAGATGTTGGGTAAGCAAAGAGTGTCTCAGAATATTTGCATTTGCTCTGGTTCATCTTTCATAGCCAAATACAACTACAGGAGGGTAGAAAAATTGTTTACCAGTTTTTGACAGGGTATAGTTTCAAATGGAGGAAGAATTTGAAAAATCTGAGACATGCTGTGGTAGCTTAGGATCTGGGCTCTTTGCTTATATAAGCCAGATTTTGTTACCTAAAACGTAAGGGTACAAATAACATTTGAACATGGAACACTGATTTAAGCAATATGCTTGGAGTGTATCATTTTACAATATTTGCCAATTATTTTGATATGGTTGAAGTCATCACATTCCTGTGCATCAAATTATGTATAATCCAAAAGCATTAATAGGTCGGCTTTCAGGGAGAAAAAACCAAATATTGTTTCAAAAGCGTTTACGGTAATCCTAAGGTGTTATTGGGTGAAGGGATCCAGGAATAAAAAAACATTTACCGTCTATTAAGATCTTGGGCAAGACACCCCAGTCTAAAAATAGCCCAAGGGGACAATTTTCTGTTGGGTTCTTTATCCTATTTTTCAGCATATCAAACTGTCCTATTTTGCAGAGTTTAGTGCTGTAGTACTAAAGTACGATTGAGATGCAATCAAACCGTCTTTATAGGTCTGGAACAAAGAACCCCAGTCTAAAAATAGAAAAGGGGGCAATTTTCAGATATGCTCTATATCCTATCTCTTGTAGCGTATCAAACTGCCCCATGTTGTGAAGTTTCGTTCTACTATACCTACTTTCGGGAGAGATCTTATGATAAGGCTGTTAGGGGCTTGGGGCAAAGAGCCCCTATCTAAAAATAGCTAAGGGAGCAAATTTCAGTTGGGCTCCATATCCTATCTTTTTCAGCGTATCAAACTACCTCATGCTCGTATCACAATTTGCACAATTGTTTGACTAGCAGACCTGACTAAGTAGTATGGAACCAACTGCAAACCTTGTGACGTCACTGATTCTTATGCTTTGCAAAAACAAACTTTCCTGTGAAAAGTTTGAGTAAATTTTAGTTTTATATTGCAATAACATGTAGAAGTTTCATTTTCTTGCAAAAAACTATATGTGAGATTTCATTTCATAGGCACTTTAACAGAAGGACACCTAGCCAGCCTTCATTTATTAATTTAAATTGGCTACCTCTCCACCAGCGGATTGAGTTCAACATTTGTACCATCATGTTTAAAAGCTTTATAGGAGCTTTTGTGTTAAATTTACATTATTTGTACTTTAATTTCTGAACCAAACTGAAAACAAGTTTTCAAACTTAGGATAGTCATGGGTAATGCTGGAATCACGGACAAATCTACTTAGGAATAATTTTTTTCAAATCATCATGAACGTTTTATGAAAAGATTTTTAAAATCATGTTTGGGTGCCTTTTATGTTCAATTTTTTCTCTTTTGAGCCTTTTTGCTGTGCGGGCTAATGGATAAATGTGTTTTGAATGCATGTCAGTGAAGTGAGTGGGCCTAAATTCCCTCGATTTTCTACTCTTCAAAATTGAGATGTCATTCTCTGCAGTGATCAGGGAATGCTTAATGTTTTTGTTTTGACTTCATGCTATGATTGATTGCATGATTGAGAAATATATTGATTGGATAACATGAGTATCCTCATCGCATGGCACAATTTTGAGATTCCCCAACATCCCTGGACGAAGCATATTGCATGTGCGCATGGGCAATGCCAGACAGCTAATGGGATGATTCCCTGAAAAATGACGCAGCCAGAAAATTTTGATAATACCTATACTGATGGAATAAATTAGCCCTATTCCCAGCAAGAGAAGGCAGGTTTCCAGTTTAATATTTTTTTTGCCAGATAACAATGAATAATACAAGTTTGGATAGAATCCCCCTTTTCCGTCAGAGCTCATTATTGTCAAACCTTTGATGATACATGTTTTCAACTAATAAAGACATTTATCAGGAAAATATTACCATTTCCCACCCTAGAATTAAACTCTTGCATTATCCCTGGCCTTATATCCTATTCTTATTTAGATTGCCAAAACTATGTTGTGTTTAATCTGCCTGTCCGCCATTACCCATGGATGCCCGACATTACCCACATGGATTGATTAGCGCTGATTTAAAAACAACAACAAACTATGGAACTGTTATGTAAAAATAAATTCATCAGAAAATTTCCTTTTAGATATGGTTTCCTAAGAACAAACAATTTTATCGAAAAAGAAATAGTGGCATTGACAGATTGGCAAAACAATTGAAGGTGTCCAACACTACCTATGACTACCCTAGTTTGTAATTCATGTTAAAGATTATTATCATACATACATAAATACATACATACAATTGTTCAATTCAAAGTTGCTGATGATTTGAATACCTATTTAGCTGGCCCACCTGTACCGTAAGATTTTGTCTATGGCCTACCCAAAAAATAAGTTGGTATATCCCCTGATAACTTTGGGATCTAACATAGTTGTTTATGCTAATGTCACAATTGAAGTGAAAAGTAAACCAAAGTGCACATTTGCACATTTTAAATTTTGCTCTTGCACAGCCGAGATCTCGTTGGAAACTGTCCTACTCTGCAGTCCAGCCCAGTCAAGGGCAATTGGACCCTTGTGAAATTCTAAAAAGAATTTCAAACAGAGTTTAAACTGGGTAAATTTAGAAAAGGCAGCAAAGAATCTTTCCAACAAAGGACGCCTATACTGCTTTAATTCTAAAGATAAAAGTTATTTTCTAAAGTCTATCAAGATAAAGGACAAGAACTTACAATGAATATAACAAAATTCAGAACTACATGCCTTGCCTTTTATGCTATTTATTTATTACTATACTTTTTTCTTTTCTCCCTGCAGATAAAACTTTAATAACACTAACCTTCTCAACATCAATACATTGCTTTTTCAAGGCAGTAAACTTTGACTCCCATACCGATTCCATCGTTGTGTGATGAGCAGCTGATAGACTGATAAAACTAAACCACAGTCAGGTCTTCATCTCCATGGATCAGTGCATGTCTTCTGTTTGGGTGGCAAGTGGCCATTAATGAGCCTCGGTCCCATTCATTTGATTTGGAAACAATGTTTGGAAACGCGGAGATGCACCAAATGAGGTACATTGGATGCACCAAACAGAGAGGGATCTGCACCCTGCACCCTGCACCAATCATACATACCGTAAATCCTCGAATTAGCCCCCTGGGGCTGATTTATTTCGATACTTTTGTATGGGGGCTTATTCGAGGGGGGCCTATACGAGGGGGGCTTATAAAATTATTGTAGACATCAAGAAGACATTACATAAAAGACCTTTTTTATTTTAGTAGGAATTTTTTTATGAACATTTAATTAATTATTATCAAAAGTATACATTTTTGTGGTAATTCAGTAAAACGCCATAGGTAACCTCAGATGGCAAAATCATCAAATTGAGGGGCCCAATTCGAGAATTTACGGTAGCAGTGGGGGCCTTTTCGAGGGGGGCTTATCAACAATTTGTAGTTCTAGGGCGAGGGCTATTCGAGGGGGGCTTTTTCGAGGGGAGGAGGCAATTTGAGGATTTACGGTATATCTGCTTTCGAAAAATTAGCCTACTTGTGAACAGTACCAAAACATTTAGAATTAAGTGCTCATTAATTTAAAAAGTTTTGGAAGGAAAATTTAAAAAGTAAAATTTTGGCGGATGAGGATTTAAATGAATGTAGGTGCTTGTAGACCCTTGTAGTGAATTTGGGGGCATGCAAAAATAATCTGCAAGTCACAATGCTAGTACGGCATTCTTGAAATCTTTAAACTTTTTTCGTTGAATAATTCTGTCTTTTCAAGACAGAAACATTTTTACAAAAAACACATTGGCCTTCTTTCTAATTGTTTAATCTTTGTGTTGTTTCATATCGTTGTGTAGTTTCCTATTATAATCTAGTATAAGCGGATCGTTTCAAATTGCAGCGAGGTTTCTTTTTATAGGAACGTTTCAAAATGTGGGAAACGGTCAGTCACGGCTTCGCTAATCAGCCATGATCGATCGAAGAATCACTTATGATCTGCTTGTGATTGATAGCACTTAGACTTCTTTTATTTCGTGGTTTCTTGTGTCGTGGCCAAGTTAAGACCAATCCAGTTGACGAACAACATGCTAAAATCTCATACAACACGGAAAAGACAGTCAGGTAATAAAAAAAATTGGCCTATATCAATATCATTTGAAAAATTCCTTTAAACGTAAAACAAGCAATAACGAGTTTGTAACGGTTATGATAAAGTTTTACGCAGGAGACGTATCTGTCATACCATACCATAGTTACCATACTATGGTATCAACCTCCTTTTTCCAGGGCCCACGCCACAGGAGGGGGGCGGAGGGGCCATGACCCCCCACTCTTTTGCGAAGCAAGTAGTTTTGAAGCTGCAGAAAAAGGGGAAAGCTTTGGTTCCCTAATTTTGCTAGCCTTGGAAAAATGGCAGAGTAGGAAAAAACACACAAGGGAGCTAGGCTTTTTGGGCTACGTTATTGACCCACATAAATCGTCAGTTAAGAGAAGTTAAAGAGTGTTAGCTTTTCTGGAAAGGTGCGCCTAACATTGTGTTTTCAATCAGTCTAAGTGACTTAATGATCAATCCTGCTTGATCAGCCAAGCCGTGATCGTTCTCCGCTCTATGAAACGATCCTAAAATAAAAAGTCTTGCTATGATACGAAATGATTCTCTAGTATGAAAACTGGAAACTACAAAAGGAACTACGCTAGGAAACGAAACCACTACAATATGGAATGAGCCCACTTACAGAGCCACATCCTAATAGAAATTGAATCTGCATAGTGAACATTTGTCACATTGGAAAACTATCCCTATTTTGTTGAAAACTAACCAAGATGTGAAACGACCCCGTAAACCTTCAAACAGAATTATGTCCGTCTCTTTGCTCAATTAATTTTTTGCTCATTTTGGCCAAGAATCTCTTGATGGCAACAACCTGGAGTACGGTGAAAAACACCGCGTAGTGGAATAAAGGGGGAATAAAGTAATTGAATATAGAATTTTATCTACATCAGCGATTGGCGTTAATATTGACTTTAGCATATCTTCATATTGATGGTACCGAAAGCAAATCAAATGAAGCGCTAGGTCAATAGAATGATATCATTGCACAGTACTCCTGATAGCGAACAGTCTTCTATCCTTATAAACGTAGAAACAGAAAAACGTAAGAAAAGAAGTAACAGTGATTAGTGATTTATGAGTGAAATTCAGGAGGCAGCGGCCGCTTACCCTCTTCTGCAACATTTAAATGTCGAGTCCCTGTGGTGAACTGGACCTTTCGAGCAATTTCTTAATAATGCTTGCAAGTAGCACACGTTATTAAAATTTACTAAAATAATTGTAAAAACTTCTAAAATTAGCCTTACGTAACATGCTGTAACTTACTTATTCCAGACTGTATTGCTGCACACGTGACGAACAGTATATAAGGGTAGAGTAGCTTGCTGTAGGGATTAGGTTTTTAGTCGAGGATCTATTATGTGAAATTCGATAGATAGATAAACACGACGCATTGTTGATTTCTTGGAGAATAACAATACGGGCCTAAGCTGGAAAACGTACCTTATCATAGCATTGAAAGAGACGCACTTGTTTGTGAATCTATTCAGTGAGTGTGTCACAGGGAGTATACATTTACACCAAGGCGGCCTTGGATTCCCCACATTCTTCCAGCACGAAGAACCATTTTCTAATCCCAAATTACTAAAAGAATATGGCCTGCCATCGTAAAATTATGTTTTATCCACTGTTAATAGAATAAGATAAGCAGTTTTGGTCACAACCGGGAGATCCTTCCTGAACAACATAATTTTTCAAAAAGTTCATTAACATTATCAATGTACCCGTTCTTGGCCTAGCCCCTTGACCTAGCCTTCTTGCATCGTTAATAAGTTGTTGACAGCTATCAGAATGTTTCCCAGTGGAACTTATGCTGGTTTATTATGTGAAGCTCTCGTTATTCGGGAAGACCAGTAAAAATAATTGGCCCTATGAATGACCATTGTGGGGGCCAATTCATGACGATTGCTCCAGTAGATCTGCAAGTGACTAGCTGAAATCTATGAACATGATAAATGTAATTTTGTCTTTTACTAGGGCAAAGAGTAAAGTCCTCGTCAAAAGGTGGAACATGGGTGGCCAAATAATGCAAGATTGCCTTTGCCACAAATGTTGGGCCAAATGTTCTGCATCCTTTGGTCGGGGCTCCAGTCCCTTCGATAACACTTTTCTTAGATATTAGTGGTATTGACATTTTCCAAAGGAACAAATGGCCCGTGCTAACTATCAGCCAAGGATGTTCGAAATGGTTTTTGATGAAATGCCTGGATCCGCTTTATCTAATCTGGTTCTTATCTTTTCTTCCTCAATACCAATCAAAATATTGTGTTTCAAGAATCTTTTCAAGTTTAGCGCAATCATACTAAATTCTTACCAGGAAGCTAGCAAGCAGTAATAAGCTTTGGTTTCTCTTCTAACAGACAAAGGAACCTCTCTTGGTAAATGCACCGTCATTTCAGACAAGATATGAATAAACCAATTCAATCAGGTACCCAAGTAGGGCAAGGATCTTCAGTTCCTGCCAAACGTTTTGGTATGCTACGCTGAAATGGTGCATGTTTTCAGCAGCATGCCCCTCTTCTCTGGAAACTGCGTTGACTAGGATAAGTTTCAGAGCTTTATACTCATCAGTATGACCTCATCGGACAGTTTTGGTTATAGGCCTTTGTAACAGCATCCTTTCTTAGGAGGAAAGGGGGAGTGGTTTGTTACTTTTTGCTCTTCTAAGAAACAAGACTCTTCTGAGTAATTTTGACCGGAGCTGCTCAGTTTTTTGTGCATTTATTTGGTACTTTCATACTGCATCCATTCTTCCACTGTACCATTGCGACGCCATTAGGGAACATGGCTCCCTAACATCGAATTGAGCATGGATCTCCATTAATGTTTTAATCATAAAATTAAGATAGCCTATTAACCTGACTTGAATGTTAATGAACATAAAATAGCGTTAGAAGCAATAATTTTTTCATAAATAAGGATGGACGACGTTAGGGTTGTTCCATGTGAAGTCAATGATTCACAGAACTAAGTGAAATTTCTAATCTTGCTTTTGCTTTTTCATAGCTGTGTTGATAGCACATCGAATGACTACCTAAATTGCAGCGATTGCACATTTTGTGTTAATGTATTTTTCTTTCTTTAATCTAGATAACGAAAGTTGTAAATGGGATAATTGTTACCACCATTCGCATTGGGAACTCCACGATATTATGTTTTAATTGTTATTATTGTGGTTTTAATTGTATAAAAAAGCCTTATGGTCCGAACGCACTGTACTAGAATTATAGTGAGGCTTATCAAATATATCAACTCAGGGACAAAGAAGGCTGAGTACGCCCTCAAACTCCTAGAAGCTGATGACTTAAAAGTTATAACACACTGATCTCCGCAGCGCTCCAACGGCTCCATTGTCTAGCTAGTAAACGGGGCAAGTCTGAAGGAGGCGGCCACTGTGCTGCGGAGAAGACGCGAGGCAACCGACAGATAGGATTGCATGCCTACCTTAGTGGCAGCCAGGTGTTGGCAAGTTCAGTGCAAGTTACACTGATAAATGATGGATAATCATCAGGATGACAACAATAACTTTTTTGGTGAAGAACATTTCCATGCTCGAGGGGTTTCGCCTTCCACGGATAATCTCTTTAGTAATAGAGATGGTAAGTGTTTGTGCATTTATCGTCTTCGCTCCTGTTTAGAACTAGGCCCAGACAAATAGAACTGACGCATTTCCTGCTTTCTATCCTTGTCATATTTGCTTAGTTAAAAGTTACAAATCCAAAATTTTCTTTTTAGTTCTGGAAAGAAGGCTAAAGTACAGGTTAGAAAGGGAGGACTTGATTGTTAGAGGCATTTTACCAGGTTAGTTCGTATTTCTTTGCGTCCAGGACAAGAAGTACCTGATTATCTCATGGAATTGCTAGATCGACTCGTCGCTGATCACACCAGCAAAACCTTAGTATTGGGCGGCGGTTTACTAAATGTAAAGCAATTTTCAAAGCTATTTCCATTTTGTGTTATGTTGAAAGGTATAAGCCTTTTGAAATGGTCTCCATCCGCTTTTTATTAAACATAGTCGCTGATGGATATCATCGGTTTTGCCTACTAGCCTACGTTGCCTACTAACATAAACAATTTTTGTTGTTTTATTATTTGTCAATCTAAGCTTATTATATGGAACGGACAAATGGATCTAGGTACTTGGGTAGATGTGTATCAAAAGTAAACGCATTTTAGACACGATTTTAGGCCGTGCTACAGATCAGCTGTGTTTACATGTTTATGTTTATTGCCTTGATGTTTATTGTAAACTCGAGATTCTTGGATGCTTTAAATGACAAAGTTGAAGCCTCTAAAAACCATGCTATAGGTTTTCAAAACTGTATGGAGGAACTGTATATCATATTTCTAATTGATTAAAAATTCATTTAACTTTTTGATGCAGTGTATACCATAAACTAAAAAATTACTGGTTTTTACTACTAAACTGAGACAGGAATATTGGCAGATTTGTTTTCAACAATATTTGATAGATTTGTGTACAGCCATATTCACATATTTTACTTAATGGATAACAATGGATACAAGAGCAGACATAATGGATAGTTTAATGTTTATAAGTGAGGTAGAAGTAGTTTTAGAAAGGATACCTGTGAAGAATGATGGTTTAACAGTTTATGACTGGTAGAGATACATCAATTTAAATATTATATATTTTCTGTTTGATAACAAAATTCAGTTGCAGATTTGAGAAAAGCACAATATTTATTCCAAAGGTTGTACTTAAGGCAAATAGCTTATGCGTCCTTGCTGATATTTAAAACTGGGAAATTTAAAGGAACATTGACTCACACGAGATGAAGGTTTCTACCTTGCTAGTGGTCTGTAATAAGCATGTTTTATTAGTATTTATGTTTTAATAGAACATTCAGTAGAAAACAATATGGACTTGAATTTTTCAGCTAGATACAATTAAATCATATTTGCAGTGACATACTTTAACTCACTGGGTTGTGTGCTTGAATTTCCCATTTATTCTTGGGCAGTTGATGTTTTTACTGCTAGTCAATGCAGGAATGAAAGATTTGTTAGTTTGACAACCTTTCTACTTTAATTGAAATGGCAGATCATATGAAAGATTAGTAGTTCTGAAACCTATACAGACTACAAATTTGTGCTAGAAAGAAGAAAGTTTTTATTGCAGTTGAGTGCCTACTGGAATGCAAGGACAATGGTTTACATGCAAAAATTTGTCCATGTATTAAGTCATAAGATATATTGATTATATTGATCTAACAATTATCAAGCTGAAAGAAGTATTTTTTGCTAAATTGTTGCGAAGTAGTTAATGCCTACCAAAAGTACTTGGAACACCCGGCTATTTACGCTGCATTTGATATCTTTCATTCCTTTCATGAAAAAAAATTACTACTTCTGCCCCTTCCCCCTAAAATAATGTTGATAATTTAGAGAAATGTCGTAAAAGAAGTGCAAAACAAAAGAAAGGGCTTTCTAAAATCCTAACCTGTTTGATAGTAAACCAACATTGTTCTGTAGGGGGCACCACTGCTAGCCTTATATATTGATTTTGCTAGCCTCATATAGGGATCTGTATATTGTTAGTCTGTTATTTGTAGCAGATGTCAGAGGACTTAAGGGAAGTCTTCTGATAAAGATTATCCAGTATTTTTTGTTGAACTTAGAGTATAAACAACTATGTTTGTTTTAAAAAGGAAATATTGACTCAAGAATGCAGACCAGACAATTTTAATTGATATTTAACTTGTAAATGAAGTCTTATTTACTCTGTAGTGGAAAAGTCTTTTCTGATGCAAGTTTTTTTCAAAGGTTGCATTTACATTGTGATTATTGTTCTATTTGTTCAATTTTCTCTCCCATTTACACAGAACACACAGCTCTGTATTTGGTCATGTACACTCAAGAGTAGATTAGTCTTATAGCAAAGACTTGTTGATTTGAATAATTAGCAATTGAAGCAGTGGTAACTCTTATGAAGTTTGAGCACCAAGTACCCTTTTTCCTCTTTATATCAAAATTCCACAAGTCATTCTTTCTCTTTTCTAAGTTTTCCATACTTTTGGTATTTGGCTCTCTTTTAGGAATGCAAGTCTTTGGAATCTCCTCCTGTGATAAGCCATTGCGAGAATAGCCACTTATTTATAAAATCTTGCGGTTGCATCCAACAATGCCAGTAGACAATTTATTAAGTTAAACAACCTTAAGCAAATTTCTTCTTCACCTGTGCACAATTTATTTTACCCCCAGTTTACTAGCCATATATTTTTATAGCAATTTTGCATAGAAGGCAACAAAAAGTTGTGCTGATATAAATTTATTGTGTAAATGTGGTATCTGTTTGCCCAAAGTGTGCCTAGTACAGTGAAAAAAGGGTGTAGATCAAAGACTTAAAAACAACAGGTCTTAAATATCAATTTTGATCTTTTCCTAAATCAGATTGTTGCTATTGTTTTTCCAATATTTTTGTAAGTTTGTGTTTTTTTCTGTCTAGTGGTATATGTTTTATTCAAAGTTTGGATTTGTTTTATTGTTTTCTTAAGTGGGAATTGCATTATTCTAAGCATAAATATATGGATGTCAGTCTTAGTTAAAGCTCTGTTATAATTCTAATTTGTATTAATTTGCACCCACAGGTTTAAATATATGCTAGAATATTTTTAAATTATCTGTTTTGTATTATTTTACAGCAAATCATGCATCTCCCAGTCTTGCTGCCCAAATCCATCAACTTGAAAGAGCTAAGGTAATTGTTGTTTAGTGATGTGTTGTTTAGTTAGTTAGTGAGTGAGTTAGTTAGTTAGTTTAGTTAGTGTTGTTTAGTTAGTGATGGCTAATTACAAGAAAGCAACAACTTGTCAATGTTTTATTTTAAACCAAACCCTGATTTTAAAGAGGAGAAAGTTCTACAATATTTAAGGAGAGCTCAAAGAATCTTTAACAGTAGGGGTATATGCTTTAAACTACTATTAATTGGATTATTTATTGATATTTTAGGAGTTTATAGTTTCATTATTTGATAGTTCATTCAATAGTTTGACATGCTATTTTGGGTAAGATTAGCAAATGTTGTGTTTTTCCCATGCCCATTATGTGAGACACGCCCTTGTATTATTCTTGACATCTATTTCCTCAAAAGATTCAATAAGGGCTCGGGAATACTTTATTAGAAGGAATATGGTAATCAAATCAGGCTAAGGCAAGTATGGGCTAATCCATGGTAAACAGGACAAAATAATTGGGATGAAAAGCAGCCAAATATTTAGATTTTTTTCCCAAAGCAAATATGAGGATACAAACAAGATCTTAAGGGCATCTATATTGCACATGCCCAAACTGTTTGGGTTTTAACCCCCTTTTCCACTGTACAAGTGCTCTCACAATCTATATCCTATACCTATATCCTATGAGTGGAAAAAGGACATGGACTGTACAATCTGTTGACTGCAGTTTCATCAAACTGTACACTTCACAACTATCTCTATCTCTTTGACTACTTGCAGATGAATTTAGCCCTTGTTTGCTCAACTTTCACATAAGACTAAGCAACTGAAAGCATAACAGTTTCTTTTTTGGAAATTTCCAAACTTAAAGCTAATAAATCTGCAAAAGGCAATTGAGATTTTTTCAAAATATTTTGTCTTTAGACTGGTGACATTTTGCAGAAAAAGATCAGGGTACGCTCTAGTAGACAGCAGCTTGTTCAGCGTCACATTTTAGCAGGTAAATTTCATTTGATATTTAATTTGTTAACAGCTGCTATTGCTGTGTTTAATGAGATGTGCATGATTTTTAGAGCGCCTCTTGGGTGCCATATTCTCTTAGGTAAACCTTGTGTAATGTTTTGTATTCATTAGCTGGAAATACCAGTTCCTAACTTGCTCAACCTACTTGAAGTTTTTGGACCTGTAAAAATCATGTTTTGCCATGCAAGTTGTCATGCAAAAGCCTGGATGTTTGTGTCTTTTATTACAGACTGTGTTGGTTTTTACACAGAAATCTCTGATTGCATTAAAGTTTATTAACCTATTGCTCTGACTTTGCTTGCCATTCGATCATTAACTCACCTTATGGTAGCTAGCATGACAGAAATTAAGACAACTTCCTTTGAGAAGTCAGTGTTTTGTAGTATTTGGCTGCACACGTCCTGCTACGAAAATGACTTCCTCCTTTCTGTTTATGGCAGTAATTTCCCCTTT